>NC_081411.1:205837243-206137243 GCF_030272615.1 Cryptomeria japonica | reverse complement strand
ACAAGAGAAAAGGTTTCTCCATAGTCTTCTCCTTCTTCTTGAGCATATCCTTTCCACACTAATCTCTCTTTGTTCCTAATCACTATGCCATCGTCATTTACCTTATTTCTAAAAACCCATTTGGTACCAATGACATTTTTATGCTCCGGTCTGGGTACCAAAGACCATGTACCATTTTTCTCTATCTGGTCAAGTTCTTCTTCCATTGCCTTGATCTAGTCTTCATCTTTATGAACCTCTTTGAATTATTTAGGCTCAAATTTAGAGATCATACATGAGTTTTCTCTGACCTTTCTTCTTGTAAGGATTCCTGCATCCTTATCTCCTATGATCTGCTTAGGATCATGATTCAGCTTGACATACCGAGGAATGGTCTTAATGGATTCCTCTTGTTTTTCTTTTTCATCCTCATCTCCATCAGTATCAACATCTACATCTACTGGTATAGGGACATTGTTACTAGTACTTGGTTGACTGGCAACCGGTTCCCAGAAGGTTACAACCAATTCATTTACCACTTGCTCACTGCCGGTTTCCTCAGTTTTCTCAGAGGTTTCATCAACTCTTACATTGATGCTTTCCATAATTCTTTGTGTCCTATTGTTGAAACACTTGAGACCTTTTCTCTTGGTAGAATATCCTAGGAATATTCCCTCATCACATTTCGCACCAAATTTGCTCTAGTGTTCACTCCTCTTGATATAACATTTGCTACCAAACACTCTAAAGTAGCTAACCATAGGTGTCTCACCGGTCCAATACTCATAAGGAGTTTTATCCTTACTTTTCTTGATGAGTACCCGGTTCATTGTGTAGACTGGAGTGCTCACCACTTCTCTCCAAAAGGTGTGAGCTACCTTTCCTTGAATTAACATGGTTCTAGATGCTTCAACCATAGTCCGATTATTCCTCTCTGCTAGGCCATTCTGCTATGGAATCTGGTGGGCAGATAGTTGCCTCTTAATGCCATGTTCTTCATAGTACTTGTTGAATTCACTTGAAGTGAATTCCCCTCCTTGATCAGTTCTCAGGCACTTGATCCTTTTACCGCTTTCCTTCTCCACTAATTCTCTAAAGGATTTGAACTTTACAAAGGCTTCAGACTTGTCTTTCAAGAATGTGACCCACATCATTCTTGAGCACTCATCAGTGAGAATCATGAAGTACCTATCACCCTGCACACTTCTAGTTTTCATAGGACCCCACAAATCAGTATGCACAAGATCAAGCAAGTTGTCAGTAGTGAAATATTTACCTTTAAAGGTTGAGGAAGACATGTTCCCCAATTGACACTCTCTGCACAAGGTATTATCCAGTTTTCTTAGCACCGACAACCCTCTAACTGCCTTGATCTTACTAGCCTTCACAATGTTACCAAAGTTTACATGGTAGAGTCTCCTATGCCATATCAAGCTATCATAAAATTTAGCCATAAGACATGTACTTATATTTGCATTTAGGTGAAATAGGTTACCTTTGGTCTACATGCTGGTGGCCACCAATTCACTATTCTTTCATTTGATTCTGCAAACTCCATTCTTGAACTCTAGAGTGAGGCCACTATCATTCAGTTGGGCAACACTCAGAAGGTTGTGTCTGAGACCATCAACCCAATACACATTGTCAACACTACTCTTTCCATTCAGAGAAATAGACCCTTTTCCTTTGACCATGCATGGTGCATCATTGCCAAAGCGAACCACACCACCATCATACTCTTCCAAGGATAGAAACTTGCTTCGGTCACCAGTCATATGGTGAGAACAACCATTGTCAATGATCCACTCATTGGATTTATCAAATGGGGAGACAAGAGCCTTCTTGTCTGACACATCTTCCTTGACAGCAACAAACACAATATCTTCATTTTCTTTATCCTTTGACTCCTCATCTATGACACCTTCATCAACTGCCACAAAACAGTTTCTCTGGTTTCCTCCTTTGAATTTCTTGAACCTTTCCGGTTTGTCCTTGTTGTCTCCATTGGGACAGTTTACAACAATATGTCCTATCTAGTTACAAGAAAAGCATTTCAAAGGTAGCTTACCTCTGTATTTGCTAGTTCCTTTTGGAAGTTTCCTGGCAAGGAGAGCTTCAAATGCCATCAGAATCTCCTCATCATCCATTTCTCTACTCTGTCTTGGTTCACCACTAGTGCTAGCTTCTTTTCCTTTTCTAGATGGTACTGCAGAAGCTTTAAAAGATAATTCAATCTTTTGACACTACCATCAAAACTATTTAGCTCATAGACTATCAACTTTGCAATTATGGAGTCTAGGGATACCCTAGTCTTGTCTTTTGATCTTAGCTCCTAAATAGAAGCAATCCTTATTGCATAGACTGACAATAGGGATCTCAGGACTTTGCTTACCACAGTAGAATCTTCTATTTTACCACCTGCACTCTTGATATCTCCAACAATGGTTTTGATTCTTATTCCATACTGTTGAATGGTCTCACCTTCAACCATCCGCATATCTTCAAACTTCCCTCTAAGGCTTTCTTCCTTAGCTTGTTTTACATGTTCATCACCGCCATAGATATTTTCAAGAGTATCCCATACCTCTTTGCGATTTTCCTTATCTTGGACATAAATAAACTCAATGTCAGATAAACTACTAATTAGGGCTTCCATGACTTGCCCATTCTCCTTCATCTCTCTCTTTTGGTTATCGGTGAGAGTACCGGTAGGGGCAACATAGGCATTCTCAACATAGCTCCAGTGTTGAGCACCCATACTTCTGATGTATAATTCATTATGTCTTTCCATGTATTGAAATTTTCTCTGTTAAACTTTGGACCTTCCCTCTTCATCATTAGACTGGGATCTTTACCTCAAGTAGTTAAGCTTATAACACAGAGGACCTAGAGGATGCTTTGATACCAATTGATAACACAATGATGAATGAGTAGTACCCAATCGGTACTGAGAGAGGGGGGTGAATCAATATAGACAAAAACACACTCTTGAACTGGTTTGTCTGTAGACACAGTGCATTGATAGAAAAATAGTAGCACAGGTCCTAAAATAGAGTACAATCGGCAAAAACCCAGAATAACTGAAACAAGCATAAACCGGTTAATACCTATCTTCTCATATACTCTAACACTTCATTTCTATGTCAACCTAATACATGAACAAGTAATCTACCATCAAATATATACATATGAGCAACTAGATCAACATGATTCACCGCTTGACAGAAAACAACAAAGCATCACATGACGAAGACATCACACATGACAAACATATTTTTCACATGGAAACCTAATAGGGAAAAACCATGGTGGGGATGAATACCCACAAGCTTGTTTTTGAACTCTTTAGAAGTCTGCTCTGTTAGGAACCTTGTCTGGTTAAAGACTGATACAATAGGTTCTGTTAGGAACTGATCCTATTAGGGATCACCTGGTTAAGGGATGGCAAGAATACCTAGTTAAGGGTTAAACCCTGTTAAAGGTTACCTTGTTAGAGGATTTCAAGAACTCAATTGTTTTGAGTCACCCTGTTAAAGGATTTACAACAAGCTGATTAAAGCTACCCTATTAAGGGATTTGCCAACTATTGAGGTGGTTAGAGATCAATAGGTATTACAATGATCTGGTAATAGCACTCAATTCCAATGCAGATCTGCTTAAGCTCCTCTTCACCTTTTGCACTTACACTCTGTAGGTATCACTTCTCTCCTTTTGGTCTGGCAAGAATCATGTATCCCTTCTGTTTGATACACACACACAACTTTTTCCAACAACCTCAGAAAGAGACACAACATCAACCTTATAGGAAAACAAATAGGTTGGTAGCATAAACCCTAAACGCTAAACCTATTAGGCTAAGGAATTCAAATGGTTCAATCCTGACCATTGAGCACACTGCATTAAATGCAATAGTCTTGATCCAATCTCTAGACATTCTCCATCATCCATTTCCATCAATTTCATGGTGGCTGATAACCCATCACACATTATCACCATTTTACAGACTTCGCACATTCCCGAGGTAGATAGGAGAAATCTCCTTTATGCAAGATCCTTCATGCCCACAAGGCTTATGTGGCAACATGCTCTATTCTTCATTACCATGCTAACTCATCACACAAAGTCACCGGTTGAGCCACACAGGCTTGAAGCACTTCAACCGAAAACCTTGAAGTTGAGACTACCAACTAGTAGTCATACAATGCTTCCATGTGTCGGTTCCCAGAACCATATGTCGGTTCACCTTGAACAAACATACCGCTTCACTTTGGCACAAAATGTCGATTCATAGTGTTATATTAGTTCTCACATATGCCAGTTCTCAGCTCTTCAGCATATTGACATCAATGACAACATACAATGTTATTATGTCCTCATACCAGTTCACATAATGCCAACAACAGATAGGAAGAAGAATGAAGAAGACTTGAGTAGGAGACTTAATGATGCTGGAAATGAAAATCTGAGACTTAGTCATGAAAATGATATGCTGAAGATAGATCTGATTCACATGCAACATGATAAAACTGAGCTTATGAGACAAATGGGAATTCATGAAAATGAGTTAGCTACTACAAACAAACACAAAGACAAATTCAAGAAAAGTAGAGGAGCTTGATGACATGTTGAAGAGTCAGAAGCCTAATGGAGATACTAATGGACTTGGACTTGAGATTGGAGAAAGTTTTGGTACTGCAAATAATCATGATCACAGTAAACCAGTAAGACAACCTAATGCTTATAAGTTTAATGGAAAATTCTTTAACTGTAACAAGTATGGTCACAAAGAAAATTAGTGTAGACTTAGAAATAATCATAATATTAATGCACCCATTGGTCAATGTTCCAAATGCAACATAATTCGTCATAATTCATAAAATTACACAATGAATGTGAAATGCTATGTTTGTGGAAGATTTGGGCACTTATCTAGTCAATGCAGAACACCAACAGACATAAGATATGGAAAGGCTATTCAGAGAAATAATCTAACTTGTTATGATTGTAACAAGATTGGACAAATTGTAAAATTTTGTAGAAGAAAGACTTCACCGGCTAACAATAAAAGATCTAGTTTGAAAGGAAAAGAAAAGGTAGATGAAGTAAAGCAAGAATTTTCAAAACAATGGATTAAGAAGAGAGATTAGAAATTTGATGAAACTGTCTCTGCACTGGTAGAATAGAGTAATTCTCCACCGGTAGGAGATTCTTCATCCAACTGAGAAGTAACCCTTTGGAGGTATTGCAACAAGTTGAAAATCATGTAGGTTACCCTCGGTTGATGATGAGAAAATAGATTTCTTCTTTACCAACAGATGTGTTAAGTTTTCACTTAATCGACAAGCATCTAATGTGGTTGGTGGAAGATATGCCATTATAAATCATCAGATTTCCCTCATTTTTGACTCACCAAACATTCAAATTATCAGAGAGCGTGAAAACTGAGTGAAGGCATTCAAGTCGAAGGTGCAAAGTGACTTCTTCAGATATTTAGAATATTTTTAGGTAGTAAAAGGTATTTTTCAATGGCCTCTTCTTCTATTCCTGAGTTTATTGCAAACCCTACCATTGTCAAGAACATTAAGAGACCTAGGCCCGTGTTTAAAATAATTCCCAAAATTGCTAAACAAGATGACTCTGTCAGGGCATTTTCAAAAACTCGTAAAGGTGTAGCATTTGCTGAAGACCCTAGGATTTACATACATTGCAATATAAATGATCTAGGATCTAAGGATTTGAAGAAAATGTATGATGAGGTTATAAGTAATGATCAAGGAGTTATTAAATTGGATCACAAGATTGTGGAAACATTAGGTTTTGTTGATATTTTGAACCTCCTTGTATTCCCTACGGAGGTTGTCAGAATTTTGTTAAGTAGACTTCATGGAGAGTTCATATGGATGGAATAAATTTGCAAAATTACCAAAGAAGCAATTAGGGCAGTTATAGGTTTACCCTCATCCAGTAGTAGACTTGATAAGACAAAGAAGATTCCCAAAAAAATGGTGACAAGTCTAACCAGAGAAACATCTGACAATAGATCACTTAGAGTAAATGATATTAAGGATGCAAATGTGAGATTTGTAAGTATGGTGCTAGGATACAAGACCACTCATGCAAATAGGCTAAATTTTGTTTCTAGTTTTTGTCTACACGGTGCTTATGAGATGGTAAACAACAATGCAATGATTGATGTTTGTGAATGGTTGAAAGATGAGCTTATTGATAACTTGAAAAAGATTAAAGGAGACACGAAAGGCACATTCTGTTTTGGAAATCTTTTGGTATGTTTGATGTTGTACTTTGTTAAGGAAATACCTGGTATTGGTCACAAGGACTTTGCATATGACATCTCGATAGGTAAGCAAATTCTGGAAGCTTTCACCAGTATGGGATCAGACTGTGAGAATAACATTTCTATGTATTTCAAGACTTTCAAAGCTAAGACGAGAGCTAGAGAAAGGTTACCACAGAGTATAATAGATAAATATGACAAAGAAATTTGTTTTGTTATCAAAAGAGATGAGACATGGATGGAGGGAGTACTCCCTAGGACTATTTGGGTCACTGAGATGGGATATAAAGTAGATCTTACTATTCTGGAGACATTTGCTAAATCTTTATTGGATGCACCGAGAGAACCATCAAAAAAATTATTTGGTAGTGCTGAGACCATTGAGAGTGATGCAAATCTGTTGAAGAAAAGAAAGAAGAGAGAAAAATACATAAGAGATGCTTCTAAGAAGGTAAGTCAGTTAAAAGAGAATGTCATGAACTTAAGTGGTATAATAGCCAGTGAGCTTGAAGGATTACGGTCAGAAGCACATGTGTCACCGGTTAGGACATCATCTGGAACTGACAATGATAAGGCAACATAATTTAAAAGAGTTGAAAGGAGGAAGAGAAAACCTTCACCGATACCCTCTCCTTTACCTAAGAGAACAAGGACTTTGAGAAAGAAACAACAGGCAATAAGGAGAACACCCAAGAAACTAACACCAAAGAGGAAACAACAACTGGTTACACCTTCTTTGAATGATTCATTGAATGAAATAACTGAAGATGGAAATTTGACTAATATGCACAAATTGTGTAATATATTTAATGATTTTGACCGGCAGAGTATTGAGAATAGAATTATTTTACAGTTAGACATATATTAGAAGGTTCTAATTGAAGTTGTGGATGATTTACCGAATGAACTTTATAGAAGATTGGAAGCAAAAAGGATAGCAGTAATGGAGCTGGATAAGAAACTGAAAATTGAAAAAATTCTAGCTGTACATCTTGTTAATTCAAGAGAAGAAATTGACGAATTGATATCTGAAGAATACCGGTATTGATATCTAAAGAAAACCGGTCCATTTTTGCTAGTGGCCACTGGCAAGTGAGCTTGATGGCAGGAAGAGTGAAAGAGATTGTAGATGAGACTACAGATAATTGGGATATATTTTTTGTGGAGAAAGAAAAACAAGAGGAAATGAATAGACCTAAAAAGACATTCAAAGTGTATCAGAAAGACAAGGACAAGGGAAAAGGAAAAATTGGTGGAGTTCCAAACATTAAGATTACTGACAATCTACCACCACCACCTTTGGATACTACACCAGTACACTCAGAAGATCCATCGGTTATTAACACTGAAGGTATTACACATGATGATACTAATCCTAAATCAAAGATACTCTTTACCATGAATGTGGATACTCAAGAGGTAAACATTATTGTGGATGAAGATAATTCAGAGGTTAAAGTAGACATTGTTGATAATGAAATGATTTCAGAGGAACCAGTACAAATAGTTGACTCTCAGGAAGTTGAGATCCCAACCCAAATAGAGCAATTGTCAAAGACTGAAAAACCTACTAAAGATAAAGGTACTTGCACAGGGCCACCAGAGACAGAGATATCGGCAGTTGAACTTTCAGAAAAACAAACTGAGGCATAGGTACACATAGAAACAGCAAAACCGGAAATCACAAAGACATTAAAATAGTCTGGGAAACCTTTGCAGGTTGGGATACAAACCCAGACTGATCTATCGGAGGAAAATGCAAGCAAAATGGATACACCTGATGGAAGCAAAGAGGTAATAAAGATAATTGGTTAGACATCCAGCACATCTACAGGTGAATTCAGACCTGCCAATGTTACAAAGCTACTTTTGGATTTAATCAAGAAGATAACAAATTGCAATGCATTAGCCTATAAGGCAATTGATAACACTTTACCAGTTCTTAAGTTGATTGCACCAAATTGTAACATAGATCATATTAAGGATTCTTTATGTAAATTGGACACATTATCCAGATTTATTGCTGAGAATGTAATAACTATTGACAAGGTGAATTAGGACACAATTAAGGAGAGAGTGGAAAAAGAGAAAAACAAATTCTTTGAAGACACTATAAAGAAGTGTATAGAACACTTGAATACATTATTACCGGTACTTAACTCTACAATTTTGGAGTACAAGGAGCTATATAGGGAAACATGCAAACCTCAACTTTTGACAAAGGACATAGATAAGGAGATTAGTAAAACACAAAAAGAAATTGATGACATAGATGATAATATAATTGGTTCATCTGGACATATATCAGTTATTGAGCAGGAAATGATAGGTTTTGAGGAGAAATTAGACAAACTTGAGAAAGAGACGGCAAGGATAAGGTCAAATGCCCAAGACCCTAAAGATAAACTTGGTCCTAAGTTGGACAGTCTTATCTCTTAGAGAATTGAAATCTCTAAGGCATTACTTCAAGGAGAGTAATCACTGGAAGAACACATGCACTATATCAACGACACGATCCAACAAATTGAGGCAACCTTGAATGATAGCAAAAGTTTTATGCAGAGTTTGAATTTAATTTTGGCAGATATTTTTTAGATTGGAACCAACCAGTTACAAACCTTGAGGTGAAATTCTTACGCTCATTTGACTATTTTTTACAATCTTTGTCACTGATGTCAAAGGGGGAGTAGTGGAAGGAGAAAATGCTTATACAGAGGAGATCACTTTCTTAGGGGGAGCACATCTTTTTGGATATCAAATTTTGGATAATAGTTTTTTTATTTTTCTCATGAGTGTTGCTATCAATGCCAAAGGGGGAGATTGTTGGCATTCTACACTCTTATGAGAATGGTTTATGAGAATGGTTGTATTGTCATTGATGGCAAACTAATTGACAAATTGATAGGCAACTGACTGGCATTCACCGACATTAAGAATTTTACATACATTGGCAAGCACTAGCACCGACAGACACTTACACCGGCATTCAGATTACATTGGCAACAGTATACTGGCACTCAAGCCGACATGGAAATATCTTTTATTGTAATATAATTATCTTTTTGTAAGCCAACCTGGTATATTGTAAAAGAATCATATATGTATGAAGTCTTGTAGGTCATTTTGGTAAGTGATGTGTGTGTTGAAAGAGGAATGATATGATGCAAAATTTATAGAAGAATTTTTTATAAGGACAACAAGGTTTTGGTTATAGACTATGGTTAAACCAGTACTGAACCTGGCATAGTTGATGTTGATTTGAGCAGTACATTGTATTGGATTTAATCATCCATTTTGTAAGTTAGTGAGACTTCTATTTTGTAGTTGAGCAGTGAGCTCTAGGCTGTTAGCCTTCTTGCATGTGTAGGCCCCTCATGTAAGTAATATTTATTTGTTGGCTAGTGAGTGAATATTATGGGTCATAAATCACACCGAGGTTTTTCCCACAAACAGGTTGCCTCATTAAATATATTATGTTATGGTGTGTTCTCTATGCCATCTCTATTATTCTTATTTGCTGAATTAATTCTTATTTACCGGTGCACTGTTTTGGGATGCAAAGTTTTAAATTAGTATAAATATTATGTTAACCGGTTAGACACTGATTCAACCCCCCCCCCCCTCTCAGTGTCTTTGGGATTGCCATTGATTTTAACAACATGTTTGATTACTCATATTGATGAGAGTTGGCTATGGCGTAAGAGGTTGTGTCATGTTAATTTTAATTGTATTGTTAAGATTAGTTCAACAAAGGCAATTAGAGATATACCTAAGACTATAAAGCCTCATAATCCAGTATGTAAGGAATGTCAATTAGGAAAGCAATTTAGAACTTGTTTTAAGAGCATACATGATAAATCTAATGATGTGCTTGATTCGATTCATACTGACTTATGTGGTCCAACAAGGACCAGAAGCTTTCAAGGTGATAGGTACTTCATGATAGTTCTGATACTAAATGTAAGTACAAATCCAATAGCCAACAAGATGAGAGGGGGGGTGAATCATACAAACTTAATCTTCTATAAAAACATAAGATTCAACCTTGGTAACATATACTTCAATAATATAACCAAAACTCTTAAACATGCAAACTCAAAAGCATATAAACATCATAAACCTCATAACACCAAATTTAAAGTGGAAACCCAAATAGGGAAAAACCACTATGGGATTTTGGACCCACTAAGAAATATACTCTTCTAGAGTATGCTTGGTTAAAAGAAAATCCTGTTAAAGATTACAAACACATTGCTAGATGTGACCCGGTTAAGGGATTTCCCTCAAATCTGTTAAGTTCTTCACCTTGTTAGAAGTGACCTTGTTAAAGGATTTCAAACACTCAATCAGAATGTCACCTTGCTAGAGGGTTTTACAAATAAGACTGTTAATTCCACTCAGTTAAGAGATTTTCTATCACTTTCACAAAATAACAATAATAAAAATCTATTTGTAACTTCACATCTAAAATGCTAAAGCAAATTCTTATTTGCTCAATACAATATAGACATAGAACTAATCTTGTCCATCTGCTGGGCTTCTATACTCTGTTATTCAAATAGGTCTTCAAGATTTTGTGCCCGGTAATCACTATGTAGCATCCCTGTGCATACACTTGCCCGCATACATTGTTTATCAACAATTACCTATTTATAAACAATTAGCTAACCACTTAATCTCCTTGATCGCATTTCCCATGATCAATCATAGCCATCAGATCTTCAATCTTGTCCAGGTTCAATGCATCTTTCAATCTAAAAATGTTTTACCCCACCTAGGAACTTGCATATATTTCTTGGAACTTGTGCCAGGGTATTATGGTTCAATCTGCGTTGTAGATCTTCATGTCGACTTTCCATTGCCTTAGATTCATTAACAAACTTCATGCATGACATACCAATCATTTAATCAGTTCTAGCTCATCAGCTTCCTTCATTAAATATCCCATGTAACCATTTAATGCATTCTGTTGTAGGTTGGTTACAACTCGGTTATAACTCGATAAATACTAAACTTCACTTGGTAGACATTCCACCTTCATTAACCGATAGCGATAACCTTCGGGTTTACCGACTAGGTTCTTTGCTTGGTAACATAGTATAGTATTAATCTTTCAATTTCCAACATATGTATGATGTTAAAACAATCTAAACATCATGATCTCATCATTGTCTGACTCGGTAATAGTTGCCCATTGAATACCTTATTCATCTTCTTAATCATGATCTTTTCTATGTCTTTTACCGACATCATTATATTCTTCAAATCATACTAAATTAGAAAATCAATTTCTTGACATCAATGACAAAATAATAATATCAAGACAGTAAACATCCTTAATTAGTTATATCTATAATCATCAACAACCTTCTCAATATCCTTATTGAAATGCCAACAATCTTTCATTGTCTGTTATAATGCAATATTGCCAACAATCTCCCCCTTTGGCATTGATGGCAAAACAAATTGATTTGACCTTAAGAGATTCAGATTGTTGTGATTCTAAAATGCTAAAACGCTCTCCCCCATACATTGGACTTCTCCTCTTGTCTTCAGTCTTCTTTCCAATCTGTAGTCTTCTCAGTTTTCTTCCCCTTAAATTGATCTTCTCCCCCTTTGACAACAATGGCAAAAAGTAAAGAACTAAAACATAATTTCCTGCTATTGTGTATCAACTAAGTCTCAGTCAGAGCATTTTGTCTTTAATTGCTATTCCCTGTGATATTTCTTGTAATATTTCCTATACACCTTTAGAAAGCATCCTAAAGTGTGTAATGCATCATGAACTCCTAAAAGATATTTGATAGAGTCATCGGATTGATGCTATCACCGAACCTGGTTAGTGAGTAGAAGATAGGGGTAGGACCCCTAACTTACTTCTGAGATATTCAAAAGTGTCCCTTGGTAGTGGCTTGGTTAAGATATCTGCAATTTGTTCCTTTGTACTAACATACTCCAACACCACTTTCTTCTCTTGAGCTTCTTCTCTAAGATAATGATATTTGATAGAGATGTACTTTGTCTTAGAGTGCATAACAAGATTTTTTGAAATATTAATGGCACTAGTATTGTAACAGAATATAGTTACTAGCTCGGTAAATTTCTCATTTATACCTTCCAACAGTTGTTTGATCCATGTAATGTTAGTACAATTCAATGTTGTAGCAATGTATTCAGCTTCTGTTGTTGACTGTGAAACACATCCTTGTTTCTTCCTAAGCCAACTCACTAGTCTTTCTCCTAAAAATAAAGGTCCTCCACTTGTGCTTTTTCTATCATCAAAGTTGCCTGCCCAATTAGCATTAGTATAAACTTTTAAATCAAAATCATTTCATTTCTAATATACTAAGCCATAATCCTCAGTGCCTTTCAAGTATCTAAAAATTCTTTTGATTGTTGTCATGTGTGTTTCCTTAGGATCTACAGAGAATCTTGCAACTATACCTACTGCATGTGCTATGTCTGGTTTGCTATAAACAACATATTGTAGTTTTCCAATCATGGATCGGTAAAGTGTCTCATCAATAGATGCAGATTCATCATTCTTTGAAAATTTACAGTTGGTAGTCATAGGAGTACTTAATGGTTTTGAATCCTCCATTCTAAATTTCTTCAAGATTTCCTTTATGTACTTGGATTGAGTAATGAAAATCTCATTTTTCATTTCTAGTATTTGTAAACCTATAAAATACTTTATCTCACCAATTAATGACATCTCAAATTCTTTTCTCATTTCATTTCCAAAGTTCTTGCATAAAGAGTCATTTCCACAAAATATAATATCATCAACAAATATGGCTGAGATCAGTATTATATTTTCATCATTCTTCATTGGTGTAGGATCACCCTTCCAGACTCTTTCTCTTTCTTTGTCTTGTTGGTGTTATGCTTCTTTAGAAGCCATTGTACATAAATTAAAGAGCCATGTGCTCATAGGTCTTAGGTAGGGTCCTAGAGGAGATCTTAGGGGTCATAAGTCAAGATTGTGATTTTCTTGAAAATGGTGAGTATGTGTGTCCTGGAGGTGTTTAGGGGCCCTTCACATCATGGTGGTGTCCTTAGGTTGGCCCATTGTGGGTCTAGGAGTCATGAAGAGCAACATTGGGAAAGTTGCTCAAAAGTTGCAAAAGTTGCATGACAACTTTTAAAAGTTGTCAAGCAACTTTTCCACCATGATGTCAAAATCCTTAGGTTGGCATGGAAAACCCTAAATGTGGCACACTGATCAAGGTATGGGTAGTATAAGATGTTAAAAACCCTAAGTTAAATGGTTGGATGTCAGAGATTGTACAACTCAAGCAAATTGAATTGACTGTGACTATTTTTGGGTTACCAGACAGTTTGTATGAAGTTATCGAGCAAACAAATGGATTGATTTACAAGAAAAATTGTGTGAGATGTCTTCTCTGGTGTACATATCTTCATTGTGAGTGATTAGATTATCTTTTTGTTTACCGGTTGAGTGTGTTTGTAAATAATTTGTAAGTTGCAGTCTTACTATCCAATTTTTCACCGGTTTGAGTAAATGAAGTCTTAACTCCATTCCCCGTTGTGGAACCACCATTAAACCATGGGGAACAGATGTGAAGACCCTATACTATACTACCAAGCAAGAAAGTCCCTTGGAAATGCAAGGAGGCCAAGAAAAGACCCATTCCTAGGCAAGACTAGATAGTGCATGGTTAGGAATGGTTGTTGGTGCAGAGGTCTTGGAGAGCAAGGTTGATTAGTGGAGAGTGCATCCTTTGGAGGAAGTGTAGAGGAGTGAATGTAGCATCATTGGTGTGAAGGAGGAGCCTCCACCAATTCAAAAAAGGTGGCTAAAACTCAAAACACTCACTGTGACCTAGGCAGACCCTAAAAACCCTCACAAAAACCCTTGAAAACCTTAAAATCCACCTAGGACAGTGTACAGACACTTGGAGGCCTAAAACCTAGAAAATACTTGAGTCCTTGCAAAATGAATGGCAGTCCTTTTTGGGAGATTGGGTTGTTTGTGCATCATTTGTGAGAGGGAGCCCTAGAAGATCGGTTAGGAGGCGTAATTGGTCCTAATCCTTCTAGCCCTATTTGAAGGCAAAAACACAAATTTGTGAAATCGGTAAGGGGTTAGAATTTTGAAACCTCTTGGGGGCTCATGAATGGGTGGATAGACCATGAAATAGACCTGAAACAACCTTTATAAGACCTTGGAAGGTATGGAACAAGATTAGCCCTTATTATCCATAGTAAAGGGTTTGAAGTCTCATGAGAAGGTGAGACCTTAGGAGTAGCAAAGAAACTCATTGGTGGGTGGATTGAGCAAGGTCAAGGGATTACTCAAGCAAAGAAATTCCTAGAGACCCTAGGGTGTGAGGAGAACACCAAGTGATCCAAGGAAAGGATTCAAGAGCATAGACTAGGCTAGTCTATCTCGAACCCCATGCCATCAGATTGGTATTAGAGCAGGTTAAAGACTTGTTGGAATGTGTATGTCTCTATGTACTGGTGAATCAGTAGGGGACAGTAGAATGGTTACTAATGCAGAGCTGGCTAGAGAGGTGGAAGAACAGAAGGAGAAAAATAGACTCCTTGAAGAAGTTGTGAGTGAGATGAGGGATAAACTGCAGGAAGTGGTGGATCAGAGGACATAAGGACCTTGAGATGAAGACACCAAGGGTAAAAGAAAGAAGACTATAGAAATAGATGACATCATCCCTAAACCAGATCCCTTGTTCAATGAAGAGCCATTTGTAAAGGCTATCAAGGCTTTGAACACCAAATCTTTTGAAGGATTGCCACATTTTAGTGGAAGAATGGACATAGACACTATTATGGAATGGATTGAGGGCATGGAAAACAACTTTGAGTGTGAAGGAGTGATAGAGGCTTAGAAGGTTAAAGTTGCCAAATCAAGATTAAGGGGCGCAACTTTAACATGGTGGAAGTACCTGCAAGAAGAGAGAGTTAGTATGGGGAAGCTACCTATTGAAAATTGGAAAGCTATGGTGGGTAAGATCAAAGAGAACTACTTACCAGAGGATTATGAAGTCCAACATCATGAGAAGAGACAAGGATTGAAGCAGAATGATCTTGATGTGGCCTCCTACATAGAGGAGTTTCAAAAGCTATGTCTAAGATCTAAAGTCCAAGAAGATGAATCCATTAAGGTGGCTAGGTATCTAAGTGGCCTAAAGTGGAAAATTCAAGAGGAGATAAGCCTATGGACTCCTACTACAGTCCAGAAGTGTCACCAGCTTGCTGCCAAGGTAGAAGAGAGGAACAAAAGGAAAGGAGACTCCAATAACATGGTTAGAGGTAGAGGTAGAGACCAAGTGAATCACTGAGGTGGTTACCAAAGCAAGACAAATGAATAGAGGAACCAAGGAGAAGCCAAGTTGACTGAACATGGCAGTGAAACCAATCCTATAGGAGGACATTCTAGAGGAGGAGGTGCACAAGGTGGTCCAAATAGGGGTAGAGGTACCGGCAGAGGTAACTCCTACTTTGCAACGATGAAGTGTTACAATTGTGGACAATTGGGACACCCGACATATAGATGCCCTGACAAGCCTACATCATCAAATAGTGGAAAGAGGGTTGCTTATGCACATGAAGACTCTTCAAGCAGCAAGAAACCTGAGGTAGACCATATTGAATTAGAGAGTGGAGAAAATCTAATGTTCAATAGGGTCTTGATAAGATAGTCAGTCAAGAGTGAACCTAAGCATAGGAGAGCATTGTTTAGGGTACGGTGCAAGATTCTTGGTAAAGTGTGCAAGGTGATAGTTGTTTCAGGATCAATTGATAATATCATAATAGAAGAGGTAGTTAGGAGGTTGAAACTCACAAGGATACCCCATACTAACCCATACAAGGTGACATGGTTGAATCATGAGCAGAGTGTGCTGGTCAATGAACAGACTTGGGTAGAGTTTTCCATTGGAGGATACAAGGACAAAATCCTTTGTGATGTGTTGCCCATGGATGCATGTCATCTACTACTAGGAAGACCCTGGCAATTTGATAGGAAGGTGATATATGATGGAGAGGAGAACTCCATTTCCTTTAAGAGGGACAACAAGACCTTCAAGATTCAGTCTTTGACAGAGAATGAAGAAGGAACTTCAAAGACATCTAGTGTCTTAATGGGTACCGGTAAAGAGTTCTTAAACTTACTACATGAGGAGGAGATAGTGAAGTGTGCCATCTTTATGAAACCAAAGGAGGAAGAAGACAAGTTGTAGGCAGAAATACCCAAGGAGGTAAAGCAAATGTTGCAAGAGAATAAGGATATAGTGAGTGATGGAACACCTGCAACACTCCCACCTAGAAGAACTATAAGTCATCAAATAGACTTTGTTCCTGGTGCATCCTTACCTAACAAGGCTTCATATAAGCTCACACCTAATCAGAATAAGGAGGTAGCAAGGCAAGTGCAGGAGTTATTGGAACAAGTACTGATTAAGAAGAGCATCAACCCATGTGTAGTCCCAGTAGTGCTAGCATCAAAAAAAAGGAGGTAAGTGGAGACTTTGCATTGACTTAAGAGAAATTAATAGGATTACCATAAGGTATAGGTTTCCTATTCCTAGATTAGAGGATCTAATAGATTGTTTAGGAGGGGCTATGTATTTTACTAAGCTAGACCTTAAAAGTGGTTATCACCAGATAAGAATTAAGGAGGGTGATGAGTGGAAGACTTCTTTTAAAACCACAAATGGATTATATGAATGGCTTGTGATGCCATTTGGACTCACCAATGCTCCAAGAACCTTCATGGGTTTATGAATGAAGTGTTGAAGGATTTCATAGGCAGACTTGTGGTGGTGTACCTAGATGACATTCTCATCTATAGCAGAACCAAGGAAGAGCACCTTGAGCATTTGAGGTTAGTCTTAGAGAGGTTGCATGAGGAGAAGCTATCCATCAACCTAGAGAAGTATGACTTCTTGAAGCAAGAGCTGCTTTACTTAGGATTTGTGGTGTCTAAAGGAACCTTGAAGATGGATCCAAGCAAAGTGGAGGTAGTCTTGAATTGGCCTGCACCTAAAATAGGGACTGAGGTAAGAAGTTTCCATGGATTAGCTCAATTCTATAGGAAGTTTGTGAGGAATTTCAGTGGTATATGTGCACCAGTCCTTGACACCATCAAAGGAGGTCTTAAAACTAAGTTTAAATGGACAGAGTAAGCTGACAAAATGTTTAAAATGTTGAAGCAAGAAGTAGCCACAAAACCTATCCTTCTGCTACCTACATTTGATAAGCTATTCACTTTGGAGTGTGATGCAAGTGGAATTGTAGTAGGTGGTGTATTGAGTCAAGAGGGAAGACCTGTGGCATTTTTCAGTGAGAATCTTAATGAAGCAAAGAAGAAGTACTCTGCCTATGACCTAGAGTTATATGCATTAGTGCAGTCACTAAGGAAATGGAGGCATTACCTACTCCCAAAAGAATTTGTAGTGTTCACAGACAATCAGGCATTGAGTTACATTAATACTCAAGAGAAGCTAAGCAATAGACATCTGAAATGGATGGAATATCTCCAATCCTTGACCTTCACCATCAAGCATAAGAAGGGGCAACTTAACAAGGTGGTAGATGCATTAAGCAGGAAGTTGTTGACTGTTCAAGAATTACAGTTGCAGAGCATAAGCATAGAAGGTTTCAAAGACCTCTATGAAGGAGATGAAGACTTCTCATTAGCTTACAAGGTTTGCAAAGAGTTTGAGAACCATTTCCATCGTGAGTATGTAGATTACACTCTCCAAAATGGTCTCTTGTTTAAGGGTAAATAGTTGTGTGTACCTAGAGGATCCATGAGGGAGAACCTCATCCAAGAGAAACATAATGGCAGTTTGAGTGGACACATTGGTATTAATAAAACCTTGGATTTAGTACAGAGGTACTACTATTGGCCAAAGTTGGCAAGAGATGTGAAGAGGTATGTAGAGAAATGTGGAGTGTGTTAAAGAGCCAAAGGTGGATCAACCAATGCTAGTTTATATCAACCATTACCGGTTCCTAACAGACCTTGGGAATGTATAAGCATGGAATTTGTAGTAGGACTTCCCAAGACTAAAACAGGTATGGACAACATCTATGTGGTAGTAGATAGATTTTCCCAAATGAGTCATTTTATACCATGTAAGACTACACATGATGCTAGCTATGTTGCACATCTCTTCTTCAAAGAGATTGTTAGGATTCATGGACTCCCTTTAAGAATTCATTTTAGATAGGGATAGCAAGTTCATGGGTCATTTTTGGCAAACGTTATGGAGGAGACTAGGAACTAACTTGTCTTTTAGCTCAGCTTACCATCCACAAACAGATGGTCAAACTGAAGTCATCAATAGAGTGTTAAGCAACTTGTTAAGGTGTTTGACCAAGGAGTATGGTTAGACATGGGACCTTATCATTCCTCAAGCAGAGTATACATATAATGACAGTGTGAATAGGACAACTGGTAGAAGTCCTTTTGAGGTTGTATATGGCAGACATCCAAGGGGAGTATGTGAGTTGAGAGATCTTAGTAGTTTGGAGATGAAGAGTGGACAAGTAGAGGACTTCACTCAAACCATCAAGGAAGTCCAAGAGAAAGTTAAGAAGGCCATCCTTGAATCCACTCAAAAACTGAAAGCTAAAGTGGATGAGAAAAGGAGAGAAGTTCAGTTTAAGGTGGGTGACTATGTGATGGTCCATTTGAGCAAAGTTAGGATGCAAAGTGGTAAGCCTACCAAACTGCAGATTAAGAGGGTAGGACCTTGTCAAATTTTGGCAAAATATGGTGAGAATGCCTATAAGATTGATTTACCTTCAGACTTAGCCATTTCACTAGTCTTTAATGTTGCTGATCTGGTAATGTACAAGGGAGAGATAGCAGAGCAGACTGAGAACCAAGCCAACGTGTTACAAGATTTGGATGTAAACACCTTACCTCAAGTGAAGAGGCCTAAAGTAGAGGAGATATTGTAATCAAGTGTGAATAAGTCTACTAGACACCAAGTCTACATGGAGCACTTAGTGAAATGGGTAGATCAACCGGTATCTGAAGCTACATGGGTGGAGGAGAGCAGGTTCAAGACACTTGGAATAGACCCGACTCTCATCTCTTCTTCTATTTCTTAGTTGTGTGCAGAGGGGGATTATGGTGTAGGAGCACCCTTCTAGACTCTTTCTCTTTCTTTTTCTTATTGGTGTTATGCTTCTTTAGAAGCCATTGTACATAAAATAATGAGCCATGTGCTCATAGGTCCTAGGTAGGGTCCTAGAGGATATCTTAGGGGTCATAAGTCAAGATTGTGATTTTCTTGAAAATAGTGAGTATGTGTGTCTTGGAGGTGTTTAGGGGTCCTTCATATCATGGTAGTGTCCTTAGGTTGGCCCATTGTGGGTCTAGGAATCATGAAGAGCAACATTGGGAAAGTTGCTCAAAAGTTGCATGACAACTTTTAAAAGTTGTCAAGCAACTTTTCCACCATGATGTCAAAATCCTTAGGTTGGAATGGACAACCCTAAATGTGGCACACCAACCAAGGTATGGGTATTATAAGATGTTACAAACCCTATGTTAAAGGGTTGGATGTCAGAGATTGTACGGCTCAAGCAAACTAAATTGACTGTGACTGTTTTTGGGTTACCAGACAGTTTGTATGAAGTTACCGAGCAAACAAATGGATTGATTTGCAAGAAAACCTATGTGAGATGTCTTCTTTGGTGTACATATCTTCATTTTGAGTTATTAGATTAGCTTTTTGTTTACCGGTTGAGTGTGTTTGTAAATAATTTGTAAGTTGCAGTCTTACTATCTAGTTTTGGACCGGTTTGAGTAAATGAAGTCTTAACTCCATTCCCCATTGTGGAACCACCATGAAACCATGTGGAATGGATGTAAAGACATTTTACTATAGTCCCAAGCAAGCAGGGCCCTTGGAAATGCAAGGAGGCCAAGCAAAGACCCATTCCTAGGCGAGATTGGACAGTGCCCGGTTAGGAATGGTTGTTGGTGAAAAGGTTTTCGAGAGAAAGATTGATTAGTGGAGAGTGCATCCTTTAGAGGAAGTGTAGAGGAGTGAGTGAAGAATCATTGGTGTGAAGGAGGAGCCTCCACCAATTCAAACAAGGTGGCTAAAACTCAAAACACTCACTATGATCTAGGAAGACCCTAAAAACCCTCACAAAACCCTTGAAAACCTTAAAATCCACCTAGGATAGTGTATGAACACTTGGAGGCCTAAAACCTAGAAATTCCTTGAGTCCTTACCAAATTAATGGTATTCCTTTTTGGGAGATTGGGTTTTTTGTGCATCATTTGCGAGAGGGAGCCCTAGAAGACTGGTTAGGAGGCCTAATTGGTCCTAATCCTTGTAGCCCTATTTGAAGGCAAAACCACAAATTTGTGAAATCAGTAAGGGGTTAGAATTTTGAAACCTCTTGGGGGCTCATGAATGGATGGATAGACCATGAAATAGACCTAAAACAACCTTTCTAATACCTTGGAAGGTATGGAACAAGATTAGTCCTTATTAGCCATAGTAAGGGGTTTGAAGTCTCATGAGAAGGTGAGACCTTAGGAGTAGCAAAGCAACTCATTGGTGGGTGGATTGGGAAAGGTCAGGGGATTCCTCAAGAAAAGGAAGTCCTAGAGACCCTAGGGTGTGAGGAGAACACCAAGTGATCCATGGAAAGGATTCAAGAGCATAAACTAAGCTAGTCTATCCTGAACCCCATGCCATCATTCATGTACATATTGTTGTTCTCACTTGTCCTTATAAAACCAGTCTTAATCAAATAAGAGTGTAATCTTTCATACCATACTCTAGGTTCTTGTTTCAAACCATATAAATCTTTGTTCAATTTACATAACTTATCTTTATTATTGTCTTTAACAAATCCTTCAGGTTGTTCAATAAAAACTTCTTCTTCTAATATTCCATTCATAAAAGCAGATTTGACATCCATTTGATATACCTTGAAGTTTTTTAAAGTAGCATAGGCCAACAATGTTCTTACTCCTTCAAGTCTAGCAATAGGTGCAAAAGTTTCACCATAATCAATTTCTTCTTCTTGAGCATAACCTTTGCAAACTAGTCTTCCTTTGTTTCGAATGACCTCTCCTTTTTCATTCAGCTTGTTTCTGAAAATCCACTTTGTACAGATTACATTTTTTTCCTTCGGTCTTGGGATTAGTGTCCATGTGTCATTCTTCTTGATTTGATCAATCTCTTCTGTCATAGAATTTATCCAATCTTCATTGTTAAATGCCTCTTTCACTATTCTCGGTTCAAATTCAGATATCAGACATGTGTTCTGTCTTAGTTTGTTCCTTGTCATCACTGGATCATCCTTATCTCCTATAATCTAACTTGGTACATGATGTCTTCTGACATACTTGGCTAATACAAGCTCAGTAGGCTCTGTATGATCTTCTTCATCACTCAGTAACTGGACATTCTTTTCATTTTCTTCAACAGTCTTCTCGGTTGAACATAGACAAATTCATCATAGTCTTTTGGTTCCTTGGAATTTCCTTCATCATTTCTTTCTGCAAATTCATCAATTTTCACATTTGCACTCTCTACTATTTTGTTAGATGATTTGATTAGACATTTAAATGCTTTGCTTCTAGAAGAATAACCTAGAAATGTTCCTTCTTCACTTTTCTGATCAAACTTGCCATTTCTATCATCTTTATGAACATAGCATCTACTTCCAAAGATTTTAAAATAACTTACATTAGGTTTCTTATCATACCAGATTTCATATGGTGTCTTCAAAGTACCTTTTTTCAATTGTACTCGGTTCAAGGTGTAAATTGTTGTGCTTATTGCTTCTCTCCAAAATGTTTGTGGCACCTTATTTTCAATCATCATTGTTCTAGCACAATAAACAATAGATATGTTTCTTCTCTTAGCTATTCCATTCTGCTGTGTAGTTCTCGGTGTAGAGACTTGTCTTTTAATACCAAGATCATTGTAGAATAAGTTGAATTCATCATATGTGAACTCTCCTCCTCTATCTGATCTAAGACATTTTAGTTGTCTTCCTGTTTCATTTTCAACTCTTGCCTTGTACAATTTAAACGTTTGAAAAGCTTCTGATTTTTCTTTTAAAAACATTACTGACATCATCCTTGAATAGTCATCCACAAATAATATGAAATATTTATCACCATAATAACTTTGAACTTTCATAGGACCACAAAGATCAGTGTGCACTAGATCTATAATTCCCTTAGAAGTGTAAGACTTACTTGTAAAGCTTGATCTTGTCATCTTACCCATCTGGCATCCTCGACACATAGCATTCTCAGGTTTTTCAAGACTCGGTAGACATCTTACTCGATGCTTCTTACTTATTTTGATTAGATTTTCAAAATTTACATGACAAAACCTTTTATGCCATAACCAGGTATCATCTATCTTTGCATACAAACACTTGTTACAAGTTGAGTCAAGGTGAAATGTGTTACCTTTTGTTTGTGTCCCGGTAGCAGCTAACTTCCCATTTTTGTCATGAGCTTTGACAATTCCTTTCTGAAATTCTATTTGGTAACCTATGTTGTTTAGCTGTCCTACACTCAACAAATTGTATTTCAAACCTTCAACCCAATAAACATCATTACATCTTGCATTGTCAAGAAGTGTTATAGATCCTTTACCTTTCACCGGACATGGTGACTCATTACCAAATCTAACATAGCCTCCATCATAATCTTTTAATATAACAAACTTGTGTTTATCTCCTGTCATATGATGTGAGCATCCACTATCTATGATCCAAGAATCATTAGTGTTTATGTGAGATATTAGGGATTTTTCTTCATACCTTTCTTCATCTGATCCATCTTTGATAGCCACATAAACTACTTCCTTTGTATTAGTATCATCTAGTTTATCATCATCAGCTATTAAGCATGTCTTTCTAACTCTTCTTCTGAAATCTCGATGTCCTCTGTAATGATTATCTTTCTATCTATCATCTCGATAATCTCTCCTTTTAGTAGAATCTTTGTCAGGATAGTTAGAAGCCATATGTCCTATCTTATCACAATTGAAACATTTCAAAGGTAGTTTTCCTTTATACTTACCTTTGCCTCTCGGTAACCTTTTGGCTAATAGTGCTTCAAACTCTTCTTGCTTTCTGATTTCCTTATACAGTTTGTGTACTTCTTCCATGTTCTTATGAAATCTTTCACTTTCTCCATTGTGATCTCCTTCAGAGTACTTATACTTTCTTTCATTGAAATCATTAGATTCATCAAGATGAAAAGAACTAAATGCAGATTCAACTTTATTTACCAAAGATCCACTATTATCAAAGTTACTTAACTCAAATGCATGTAGCTTACCAATAGTAGCATCTAAATAAACTGGCATATTAGGTACAGACCTTAATTCATTAATTGTAGAGACTCGGATTGTATAAGCCGGTAGAAGGGTTCTTAACAACTTACTTGTTATATCCTTTTCTTCAATAGTTCCACCTGCTCCTTTGATTTGATTGACAATCTCCTTTAGTCTTGTACTGTATTGGGTTATTCTCTCACCTTCATTCATCCTCATAGATTCAAGTTGTCCTCTTAGACTATCTACTTTTTCTCTTTGAACATGTTCATCTCCTCCATATACTGATATGAGCTTATCCCACATAGCTTTTGCATCATTGCAGCCTTCTAGATCATTAAACTCTGAATCAGTCAATGCAAATGTTATTTCAATCATTGCTTGAATATGTTCTTGCTTTGCCTTTATCTCTTCCATAGTCAATGGATAGGTGCTTGGTGTAACAAAATCATTCTCCAGATAGTATACAACATATTCTCCAACTCCTCATAGATGCAGCTTCATCCTTTTCTACCATGTAGAGAAACTTGACTTGTTCAGCTTCAGTGCATCCCTCTTATACATCTTTGGATCTTTAACTCAAGTTCCTTTAAACTTTTCTTCCAGAGTCCAAAGCTCTGATACCAATTGATAGTTCTGATACTAAATGTAAGTACAGATCCAATAGCCAACAAGATGAGAGGGGGGGGGTGAATCATACAAACTTAATCTTCTATAAAAACATCAGATTCAACCTCGGTAACATATACTTCAATAATATAACCAAAACTATTAAACATGCAAACTCAAAAGCATATAAACATCATAAACCTCATAACACCAGATTTAACGTGGAAACCCAAATAGGGAAAAACCACTGTGGGATTTTGGACCCACTAAGAAATATACTCTTCTAGAGTATGCTCGGTTAAAAGCAAATCCTGTTAAAGATTACAAACAAATTGCTAGATGTGACCCAGTTAAGGGATTTCCCTCAGATCTGTTAAGATCTTCACCTTGTTAGAAGTGACCTTGTTAAAGGATTTCAAACACTCAATCAAAATGTCACCTTGCTAGAGGGTTTTACAAATAAGACTATTAAGTCCACTCGGTTAAGATATTTTATGTCACTTTCACAAAATAACAGTAATAAAAATCTATATGTAACTTCACATCTAAAATGCTAAAGCAGATTCTTATTTGCTCAATACAATCTAGACATAGAACTAATCTTGTCCATCTGCTAGGCTTCTATACTCTGTTATTCAAATATGTCTTCAAGCTTCTGTGCTCGGTAATCACTATGTAGCATCCCTGTGCATACACTTGCCTGCATACATTGTTTATCAACAGTTCCCTATTTATAAACAATTAGCTAACCACTTAATCTCCTTGATCACATTTCCCATGATCAATCATAGCCATCAAATCTTCAATCTTTTCCAGGTTCAATGCATCTTTCAATCTGAAAGTGTTTTACCCTGCCTAGGAACTTGCATATATTTCTTGGAACTTGTGCCAGGGTATTGCGGTTCAATCTGTGATGTAGATCTTCATGCCGACTTTCCATTGCCTTAGATTCATTAACAAACTTCATGCATGACATACCAATCATTTAATTAGTTCCATCTCATCAGCTTCCTTCATTAAATATCGCATGTAACCATTTAATGCATTCTGTTGTAGCTCAGTTACAACTCGGTTATAACTTGGTAAATACTAAACTTCACTGAATAGACATTCCGCCTTCATTAACTGATAGCGATAACCTTATGGTTTACTGACTAGGTTCCTTGGGGTTTAGCGACTAGGTTCTTTGCTTGGTAACATATTATAGTATTAAACTTTCAATTTACAACATATGTATGATTTTAAAACAATCTAAACATCATGATCTCATCATTGTCTGACTCGGTAATAGTTTCCCATTGAATACCTTATTCATCTTCTTATTCATCATAATCTTTCCTGTGTCTTTTACCGACATCTTTATAATCTTCAAATCATACTTCTCAAGATATGGCAACATCATACTAAATTAGAAAATCAATTTCTTGACATCAATGACAAAAAAATAATATCAAGACAATAAACATCCTTAATTAGTTATATCTATAATCATCAACAACCTTCTCAATATCCTTATTGAAATGCCAACAATCTTTCATTGTCTGTTTTAATGCAATATTGCCAACACTTCATGCTAATAATTGATGATTATTCTACAATGATGTGGGTGACTTTTTTAAGGGAGAAATTTGAAGCTTTTGAGAAATTCAAGATACTCAAAGCAAAGGTGGAAACAAAAACTGGATTGAAAATCAAATATCTGAGATCGGATCAAGGCGGTGAGTTCACATCTCATGAATTTAACAGTTATTGTGAGATAAATGGAATTAGGAGATAGTTATCTGCACCGCGGACTCCTTAGGAGAATGGCATAGTGGAAATGAAGAATAGAACCATTTTGGATGTAGAAAGAGCAATGATGATGGAAGCCAAATTTCCTCACATCTATTGGAGAGAAGAAGTGAGTACAATAGTCTACACATTCAACAGAGTTCATATCAAAGGTGAAACCAGTAAGACTCCTTATGAATTATGGTTTAGACATACACCTACTCTTAAATATTTTAGAATTTTTGGAAGTAAATGTTATACCAAAAGGGATGATTCAATTGGGAAATTTGATCCTAGATGTGATGAAGGTATATTTCTTGGATATTCAATTCAGAGTAAAGCATGTAGATATTATAACAAAAGATTGCAGAAAATTGTGGAGAGCGCAAGTGTGAAAGTGGATGAGCAATACAAAGATCAATCTATATCATATGATAGAGAACTGATAGTGGAAGTGGTCATAATTGATCTGACAATTCCTTAACCAGTACAAGACATTGAGACAGTTACACCAATACAATTAGAAAATTCAACTGTGACTGATGATCGGAATAGAGAACCTGAAGTTCAGCAAACACCAAGGTATGTAAGATTAAATCATTTTGAATATCAAATCATTGGGGACAGGAACAAGGGAGTTATGACAAGAATAAGATTGGAAAATGAAGAGACATGTCTTATTTCTCAAATTGAACTAATGTCTGTTATTGAAGATTGTAAAGATAAACATTGGTTAAAATCTATGGAAGATGAATTAGATCAGATAGAGAAAAATAAGACATGGACTTTAGTTCCCCGACCTAAAAATAAGAATGTTATTGGAACTAAATGGGTGTTTAGAAATAAATTAAATGAGGATGGTCAAGTTGTAAGAAACAAGGCTAGACTAGTTTGTAAAGGATATTCTCAAATGGAAGGAATTGATTATGGTGAGACATTTGCCCTAGTAGCTAGAATTGAATCTGTTAGACTATTTCTTGCCTATGCAACATACAAGAACTATAAGGTCATCAAATGGATGTTAAATGTGCATTTTTGAATGGTGAACTTGAGGAAGAAGTATACATTGAGCATCTTGATGGATTTTCACTGACAGATGACAAAGATATGGTTTCAAGGTTAAGGAAAGCATTATATGGATTGAAACAAGCTCCTAGAGCATAGTATGCAAGGTTGGATAAATATCTTTTGAAGCTTGGTTTTACTAAAGGCAATGCTGATAGTAATTTATATTACAAGATCACTAATGATGAAATTTTGATTATTGGAATATTTGTTGATGATATCATTTTTGGAGGTGAAGATAAATTGGGCATGGAATTCTCTAATAATATGAAGAATGAATTTGAAATGTCTATGATTGTTGAGATGATATTTTTCTTAGGTTTGCAAATTACTCAAACTGAGAAAGGCATTTTTATCTATCAAACTAAGTATCTAAAGGAATTGTTGAAGAAGTTTGGTATGGATAATTCCAAACCGGTAAGTACTCCTATGGTGACAAGTGAGAAATTATCTATCAAAGACATATCTGCATCGGTAAATTCGACAAGTTATTGGTCTATGGTTGGTGGCTTGTTATATCTAACTTAGACTAGACCGGATATTATGAATGCAGTAACTATTGTTTCAAGATATCAAAGTAATCCTAAAGAAAATCATGAATGTGCAGTAAAGAGGATATTTCAATATTTGCAAGGAACAACAAAATATGGCTTGTGGTACTCTAAAGATGATAACTTCACTTTATGTGCATAAATTATTGGCAAATGCACACTCCAATGAGATATTGTAGGTGATTGAAGGTATTGTCATTGATGGAAACCTTGCAATCATGTGATACTAGCAGGCAGACACTGGCACCGACACTGACACCAACAGACTCTACACCGGCATACAGAACACCGGCACCGAAAAGGAAGATTATAGGCACCCTGACCAACAACAATTTTGTGTTAATGTATTTTATAAACTGACACGGCAAATTGCAATATGAATCATATATGTATGAGATCATTGTAGATCATTTTAAAAAAAGAGGTAGGATGTGAAATATGAATAGAAGGTAGCAGACCTATTATGTGAATTATTGGATAAGGGTTTATGTATGTAGTAGAGCTTAAACTGGTACTAAATCTAGCATAGCAGATTCTAATCTGAAGTAGTACAAGACATTGGATTAGTATAATCTATTTTTGTAAGTCAGTGTGACTTCTTTTGTAATTGAGTAGTGAGCTCTAGGCACTTGGCCTTCCTGCATGTGCAGGCCCCTGTTGTAGCAGTAATATTCCCTTATTGGTCAGTAAGTGAATATTGTGGGTCACAAATCCCACCGAGGTTTTTCCCACACTGGGTTTCCTCATTAAAACATTGTGTTATGGTGTGTTTTTCATGTTGTGGTTGATATTCTTATTTGCTGCATTATTTCTAGTTTACTAGTACATAGTTTTAATATGCTTTTCATGTTATAAGTTTCTAAATTATTATTACCAGTCAGATACTGATTCACCCCCCCCACCTCTCAGTATCTTTGGGAATCCTAACAATTGGTATTAGAGCTTGGTCCTCTATTTTCAGAAGCCTAGCAACTTGAGGAAGATCTTGACACCGATAGAGATGGAAAACTTGAGAAAGAAATTGGAAATAGCTCTTTCAGACTATGATGCAGAAAAGGTGAAGAATATCAAACTTGAGGATGATTTGAAGGTTGCTCAGGATATCATTCAAGCACTTCTAAAAGAAGAGAACTTTGTGAGAAGATGTAGAAAGAGGAAGATGAAAAGGAAACTCTTAATGATCTGGTAAACAAGCTAAGACAAGAAATTAGTACAACAAAGAATGAGATGCAAGATATGACTATGAGATGTTGTAAATAAATTGAAGATAGAAAGAAGAATGAAGAAGACTTGGTTAGAAGACTAAATGATGTTGGAAATGAAAACACAAGACTCAGTCATGAAAATGATATGTTGAAGACAGATCTAATGCATACACAAAATGATAGAACTGAACACATGAGACAGAAAGGAATCTTGGAGAATGAACTGACTGCTACAAATCAACATAAGGAGAAATTCAAGAAAAGTTCAGAAGAACTTTTTGACATGCTGAAGAATCAGAAACCTAATGGTGACACAAATGGCCTTGGCTTTGAAACTGGTGAAAGCTCTAGTACTGCAAACAATCATGATCATAGAAAACCAGTAAGACAACCTAATGCTTACAAATTCAATGGGAAATGCTTTAACTGTAACAAGTATGGTCATAGAGCAAATCAGTGTAGATCTAGAAATTATTAGAACACTAATACACCCACCAATCAATGTTCTAAATGCAACAAAGTTGGTCATAACTCAGAAAATTGCAGAATGAATGTAAGATGTTATGATTGTGGAAGATTTGCACACTTATCTAATCAATGCAGAACACATACTGGCATAAGTTATGGGAAAGCTATTCAGAAAAAAAATATGACTTGTTATTCTTGTAACAAAATTGGACATATTGCAAAATTTTGTAGAAGCAAGTCCCCACTAGCAAATAACAAAGGTCCTAGTTTGAAAGGTAAAGAAAAAGTTGAAGAGGTAAAGCAAGAATTCTCAAAATAATGGATCAGAAAGTCAGATCAGAATGTTGAAGGGAATACCCCTCCACTGGTAGAACAAAGTATCACTCCACTGATAGGAGACTCTTCATCTAACTGAAGGAAAATCCTTTGGGGGTTTAGCAACAAAATGAAAAATATGCTATTATTCCCTCGGTTGATGGTGAGAAGTTGAAATTAGTTATATATTGGTAGATGAGTTAAGTTGTGACTTAACTGGCGAGCATTTAATGTGGTAGTTGGAGAAAATAACATTATAAAGCAAGTGTTTTGGCTCCTTTTTCATTCACCAAGCATTCAAATCTTCAAGAGCACAAAAATTCCTGAGTGAAGGCATTCTTAGAGAAGAAGTGAAGCAGTTCATCAGAGCATTCTTCCTAAAGGCAGATTGAGGTATTTATAATCATGGCATCTTCATCCACTACTGAATTTATTGCAAACCCTACTGTTGTTGAAGTAATTAAGCGCCCTAGACCCGTATTCAAATTGGTTCCTGAAATAGCGAAGAAAGATGATACCATAGGAACATTTTCTCAAATTCCTAAGGGAGTAGTATATGTTGAAGACCCTAGGATGTATATGCATCGTCATATAGAGGAATTAGGTGATGATGAAATCAAAAACATGTATAGCACTATGATTTGTGATGAATCTGGAAATATCAAGCCCGAGCATAAGATAGTGGAAACCCTAGGTTTTACTGAAATCCTTAGTGTCCTGTATTTTCCCAAGGATATTATAAGGATTGTTCTAAGCAGATTTCATTGTGAATTCTTCTGGTTGGATACAATTCATAAAATCACAAAGAAAGTCGTCAAGGCAGTAAAAGGGTTACCTTCCACTGGTAGCAAACCTGACAAAACAAAGAGAGTCTCAAATGACACAGTGATGGATTTAATCGGTGCAACATTCGACAAAAGGTCTCTAAGGATAAATGATGTAAAGGACATAAATGTTAGATTTATCAGTATGATCTTAGGTTACAAAGCTACACATGCAAATAGGTTGAACTCAGTTTCTAGCCTATGTATCAAAAGTGCATATGACATGGTCAACAACAATGCAAGAATAGATGTTTGTGAATGGCTCAAAGATGAATCAATAGACAATCTGGTGAAAATTAAAGGAGATAAGAAAGGAAAATTTAGATTTGGAAATCTACTTGTTTGTCTAATGCTATACATAACTAAACAAGTACCCGGTATTGGTGTAAGAGATTTTGGTTTTGACATTTCGATAGGAAAACAACTATTGGATTTATTGAGAAATATGGGAGAAAACCAGGAGAAAAACTTAAATGAACACTTTCAAGCATTAAAGACTCAAATGAAAACTAGAGTAAGACTACCAGAAGCTATTGTAGACAAGTATCAAAAAGAAATTTATTTTGTAATAAAAAAGGATGAAATCTGGATGGAGGCAGTTGTCCCTAGAACTATCTGGGTAACTGAAATGGGCTATGAGACAAATGAGAATATTATTGAAACTTATGCAAAAGCCCTCCTTGAAGCACCCAAGGAACCTACTGAGAATTTTTTTGGAAATGTTGAAACAATAGAAAGTGGAATTTAGTCCAGGAAAAGGGTTAAGAAAGTTGAAGCAATAGTAAGAAAAGGAACCCGACAAGCTAAAGCAATTAAAGAAGATGTTTTGAAGCAAACTGGTATAAGTGAAAGTGAGTTGGAAACACTTCAACCTGAAACTCATATTTCATCGGTTGGAACTTCTTCTAAGAGTGATATGCCAGCAGTATTTAAAAGGGTAGAAAGGAAAAGAAAACCCTCACTGGTACCCTCACATACACCCAGGAGAACCAGACAAAAACAACAGGTAGTTAGGCCTCCGGTAAAGAAAATGACTCCAAAGAAAAAGAAGGCAAAACTAAATATTGCTCCATTAGACAAACTTCTTAGTGAAATTACAGAGGATGGTAAGCTAAAGAACATCAGCAAATTATACAACACATTATCAACAGATGACAAGAAAAGCATAAAAACAGTGTAATCTTACACTTAGATATTTATAAGAATTTTTTTATGCAAGTTGTTGGTGAAATACCAAATGATCTATATAGGAGATTAGAAGATAGAAGGTTAGCAATCGTTGAGTTGGACAAGAAAATCAAAATTGAAAAATTACTTGCAGTACATCCAGTCAACTCAATTGATGAAATAGATAAACTAATAAGTGAAGAAAACCGGACAATATTCTCCACTGCTCACAGACATGTAACACTGATGGCAAGTGGAGTAAATGAAGTCTCTAAGGAAACAACAGATGCATGGGATATATTCTTTGTGGAAAAAGAGAAACAGGAAGAATTACTCAAACCAAAGACTATTAAAGTATATCAAAAGTACAGGGATAAGGGGAAAGGTAAGGTAGGTGGTCCTCCAAGCCTTAAGATAATTGACAATGTACCCCCACCTCCTTTAGATACTCCACCAGTAGGTACTGTTGGCATATGGACACTCCAATGAGAGATTGTATGTGATTGAATGTTTTGTCATTGATGGCAACCTTGCAATCCTATGGCTCCAGCAAGACATCATACCGGTAAAGCATTACATAGGCAAGACAGTGCACCGGCATCAACAAGATCACTCTACACCAACACAGAAGAAAAAATGTATACCAACATAGAGGGCGACAGGATTTTTGATATGTAATATTTTGTTTATTATTGTAAGCCGACTCGGCAAATTGTAAAATGACTCTTTTATATAAAGGAGATCATTGTAGACATTTAGAGAGGTAATGTAGCAAGCATAAAGAAAATTATTAGGTAGACCTAATGTGTGAATTATAGGTCAAGGGTATATGTAAAGAATAGAGTTAGAATCGGTACTAAATCTGGGATTGGAGATGCTATTGTAAAGTAGTACAAGTCATTGGATTAGTATAATCCTCATTGTAAGTCAGTGTGACTTCTCATTGAGCAGTGAGCTCTAGGTAGTTGGCCTTCCTGCATGTGCAGGCCCCTATTGTAAGTAATATTCTCTTATTGGCCAGTGAGTGAATATTGTGGGTCACAAATCCCACCGAGGTTTTTCCCACATCGGGTTTCCTCATTAAACATCTTGTGTTATGGTGTTCTTTTCATGTGGATGTTTCTGATTCTATTTATTGCATTAATTCTTGCATACCGGTATACTGTTGTTTTATGTTCTGCATGTTTCAAATTAAGAAATACTCATTACTGGTCAGATACTGATTCGCCCCCCCCCTCTTAGTATCTGTGGGAATCCTAACAATTGGTATAAGAGCGTGGTCCTCTATTTTCAGAAGCCTAACAGCTTGAGGAAGTCTTGACACCGGTAAAGATGGAAAATTTGATGAAGCAACTTGAAGGAGCTCTTACTGACTCATCATGCCTACTTTGTCAGTCTAATGCATTCCCTTGATTTCATGCACTTGAGATATCTTTGTGATTCATCGATAGATCTGATGTGAGCCTTCAAACATGTGTCTTTAAATCTTATGTCTTATCTCACAGAGCTATGATGCACACTTTGCATAATAGGATATAAGCTCCACTTATCGGTGGTAGTGAATCCTTGTCATTCGCATCCTGCAATGCACTCATGTGGCTTCCCTATTTGTGCAGAAAATCTTCAAACATGCACATGTGATCTGATGTGGGGCACACACACTGTCAGTTATCTCTTCACATGGTGACTACATCTTTATCCGGTGGGAATCCTAGTTGTTTGCATCCACACAACATACCGGTGACCTGTGCATCCTTCTCCTCCTATGTTGATGTGATTTAGGTAACATTCCACCTCTTCATCAAAAACAATAGCTCAAAAACTTTGCTCATTCTTCTTGTACACTGGTCATAAGCTTGTTGGTTGGCAAATACTCATTGCCAACATAACTCTTACTAGTTGACAACCTTTCTTTATCGATGATAGACTATACTAGTAACCTATCCATTTCATTCACATAAGTCAAACACTAACTTGTGTACTAGTGACTCCAATGGTCATTCATTTGAATGACATTCTCTTCCTTATCGGTGACCTGCAATACTAGTTGACATCAATGACTACATATAAACAATACTCCCATACTGGTTGTCCTTCTATACTAGTTGAAATCAATGACAACATAGTGCCAACAATCTCCCCCTTTGGCATTGATGTCAACACATGTAGTATCAGGCATACTGCATAGTCTCTCTCACCGTTTGTGTGATCCAATTCTCACACATGTAGTGTCATGCCCAAAATTTAGGGCAAGGATGGAATAATTTTTTTTTTTAAATACTAATTAATTAACAAAGTTCGCTAACTCATCATGCATTAACATGTTTGCCATATCATTATTCGAGCTAACTCTGATACTAAACTAAGTAATTAAATTAATTAAAATTTATTTGTGGAAAACTAAATGATTTATTTTATTTTCTCATCAAACATAGTCAATAGTTTAATTAAATCAAACTCATTAAAAATAGTAGATGAAGATAAATTTAATCTCCAATATGACTATATAGGCTAAAATCCATTTTTAAATCAATAATTAAAATAATCGATTAAAGTGTCATTTAGTTTAGATAATTAATTTACATGGGCAAAATTAATTACAGGTAACTTTTAATCAACTTTAGAAAGCTAATTAAAAATTATTTTTCTAGCATCCATTCTAACCTCAAAATGAAAGGTGCTTAAATTAATCCCTTTTAAATCCAAACTTAAAAGTAAATACTCTAATTAGATTAACTAGGCACAATTAAGTATTTACCATACTAAACAAATTTTAAAATATAAGGTTAGGCTTTATTCTTTAAACTTTCCCCAACTTCCTATTAAATATCATATATGGGTATTTAAATATTTGTATCTACATATAAATACTTACCCAAATATATATATATATATATAAGCCTTCTTAAAGGATTTCCCAACTTAATAGAAAATAAGCCCTTCAAACCCTAATTAGGGATTTTCAATTATAAAATGGCCCTAATCTAAATGAGTTACCATTTTATTTTATTTATTTATTACCCTAGCCCTACCTGGGCTAGGGTTTAATATATATATATTTTTTTGAATAACGCATGATGTAGGGCCAAATCTAGGGGAGATCCGGTAGTGTAGAGGAGGAGATATGGGAGGTGGGGGTTTTCTTAACACAGCGCGGCCATGGCCGCCCACTGTGCATTGCACAGTGTTCGGATTTACCACCCACTGTGTAGCGCATAGTGTGCGGCCTCACCGTCCACTGTGCATTACATAGTGTGCGGCCCCGCTGTCCACTGTGCACTACACAGTGTGCGGCTCCACCATCCACTGTGCACTACACAATGTACGGCCCCGCCGTCCACTGTGCAGCTCCGCCATCCACTGTGCAGTGCGCGGCTCTGCCGGCCACTATGCATTGCACAGTGTGCGGCCCCACCGTCCACTATGCAGTGCGCAACCCCATCGTCCATTGCACAGTGCGTGGCTTGCCCGCCGATCACTGTGCGATGCACAGTGCTCGGCCCCTTCTCCCCCCATTTTTTTTTTATATTTTATTTTATATATATATATATAGCTTTATTTAACTTAATGAATTACCTTTCTTCTTTGTTTAAAAAAATTTTTGCATGTAAAATATATTGGAAAATACATATATATATATATATATATATAACTTCATATGTATTTATTCATATATATATATATATATAATGGTATATATATACTTAGGTTTACATCTTCATTTGTTTTGCAGGGTATTTTTATGATATGTTTTATATATAAGTATATATAATTATATACATGTATTCTACATGTATATAAATATATATATTTATTTATAACTTATTTTATTATTTCTTTTCTTAAAATAACACCGAATCATGGAAGATTCTGATTTACAAATGTAGGAGAGGAAGTATAGTAATAAGTCTGTTTAATGGAAGGATATTTTCCAGAACTATAATGTACTTTATTTTTTTTTTACAGAAAACAGAATTAGAAAATTTATTTTTAATCTACAATATGCATGCAAATCTATTTATTGCCTTTCCTATTTAATTTCATTTTAAATGCCTAAGAGTAAAATAAATTTCCTGCTAAACTATTTATCTTAACACATCTGATATATATATTTTTTTGAACTTAGGGAATACTAATTTAGGAATACATTATTCTTTTCTGCAATAAATACATTTACTGATTCTGCAATTTCTACTGCAACTGAAAAGATATTTTTATTTAAAATCTAACAACTTCAACTGAACTTTCTGAAATTAAAATGAATAGAAATTCACAATGAATACAAATTCACAGATAAAAGAAAAACATAGAATTAAATAAAACTATTTTTTTTTCATATTTCAATGACTATTGCATGCAATTCAAAAATAATTCTTTGAAAACAAAAAATAGGAATAAATCTAGCTTTTTACAATATTAAAGATATTCTGCAAAGTTTACAAGGTGTTTCTTTATTAAAATACAATAACTACTCTTATGTCTATAATTCAAATTTATAATTTGCCTCTCATTTCAATGAATGAGGGTCTATATATATTTTATTTAAACTAATAAATACAACTGCAAATTAAGTTTCTTCACAATAATCTCCTGCAACTTTTCACTTGGCCTATACTTTTCTCCTGACAATCCTGCATAATAAATCACAAATATGACCATGGAGTGCTCATCTCCCAGCCTAGGCTAACTGGTAGCCACCCCCGAGCTCAAAGAACCAAGCCCTAGATGGGTAACAAACATGCAAACACATAGAAGACAGAAAACACATAGATTTCAAACACACTCCCAACTTGGCTACACTGCACCACACTTTGGTGATGACCTTTTTAAGGGTGGTAGTGGACCAATACCCTGAGGAGAACTGCAAGTATGGAAAACATGTAGCCACCTCATGGCACAACAAATACATCAAGAATTTCAACCCCTTATTCCTTATGCCCCCCAAGGCCTTCTTGCCTTATATCCCTCCTTATGACCCCCATTGCACAAACAGGCCATGCAACAAGGGTCACACAATAATCCCTTGTGATCACTCTCATAATGAGAGTCTCTCACTCGAGGGTTGTCACTGCTACCACCCACAAGATCCTCCTTTCTCCCAAGAGTAAGAGGTCTTGAAAAACTCCCAAAAACACATACAAAACAATATACAAAAATATCAAGTGAAATTTCCAAAAAGGACATACAAGAAAACAAATTTCTTGCACTAGCATACTTTCGAACACAAGCAAAAAAGAGAAATCATTTTAAGAATAATGAAACCAACCTTAAACTGCCCAAAGGTAGGATAGTATTTGAGGAAGAGCTGCCCACTTCCACGGATCTTTTTTTTCTACCCTTAGCCAATCTTTTTACTATTCAAATCTATTCTATTCTTTTTCAAAAAAATTCTCTTGTCTCCAAAAATGGAGAGTGGGTGATTACCCTCAAATTTTCAAATTCTTTCTTAAGAAGCTCACTCTCTCAGTTCTCACAAGTTTCTAAAAACTAAAGAGGAAGGTAAGATAGAATGGGAAGCAGAACTCTCATTCGAATAGGAAAGTTTACAACTAGGTTCAAACTTCTAATTTCAATTTTCGCACAACTTAGAAAAGCCAAATTTTAGAGTGTCTAAAAGGTCACTTAGGAGTAGAAACTTGCCTAAAATTACCCCTAACCCTTAGGTATACCTTATGGGCTTTAGGAAACCCTATTAAACTACCCGTAGGTGTTCATTTAACCCATTTTAAACCCCTCTGAAGTTTATTTTCGGGTCAAACATATGTTGACCTCTCCAACGATTCTTTTCCGAAGGTATTTATGACATCACGTTACATTAATTGAAAAAGCTATAGTTGAACACTTTCCCACCAAGAGACCAAAAATAAAACATTTAAACTTAAATCCACACATTTGTCAAGTGACATAATTAAAACACTTTTACAATTCAAAACATGAAATCGTCTGTTGTGGATTTTGCACAATAAATTTAAATAACACTTAACAAACATGTAGCATATACTATTACAAATAAAATACAACACCAACGGGGTGTTGTCTCTCCAAATAGACAACCCCTGGCTTATGAACATACATAAGTCTAGGTTTGGTTCTCCGTAATTTTCCATGGTCACATGGTTAACTTCCCGCGCATCTCAATTTACACATTAGTACTTTCAAATATCCACATATAATATAATTTCAAAGGAATAACAATACACATGATCACTTGCATATAATTTACATCTGCACAGATTAAATACATCTTTTATCAAGCAATTTCACATAAGCAATTTCATCCTAATTCACATAAACTTAACCATACATCATAGTTCTATTATCATAGTAAAGTCCTGCAAATTCAATAATGACATCTATCATCGCAATATCATCTTATCTAACAATCATGTAGTGTTCTATCTCATAAAGCATATAAGTAAATCATTAAAATATAGCCATGTTATCCAAATCCTGAAATCATGTAAGTTCTATGTTTCAAAATGCATCAAAATAAAGTATCCATAATAGTCTAAATATAAAATCCACTGAAATGTCAGACTGAGTCAAGGTGAGGCCTCACACCCTCCCCCTCTAGGCATGAACTTCCTCCTAGAGTTCATCAAAGAGGTGGGGGTACTCTGATCTCATACGTGCTACGTCCTCCCATGAAGCCATAACCTCATCATAGCAATCCCATTGGACCCTAACCTAGTCCAGCTCTCGACCTCGAAGGGCCAGCGTCTGGCGTGCCAAAATGCGAATGGGCTCCAAAGCTAGCTGCCCGTCTGACTCCAGCTGCAAGGCATCCCAATCTAAAATGTGAGACTCATCATAGATATATTTTCTCAAAACTGATACATGAAACACATCATGGATGCATGACAGGCTAGGTGGCAATGCTAAATGGTAGGCAACTGGGCCTATCCTCTCAAGAATCTCAAAAGGTCCTGCAAAGCGAGGTACGAGCTTAGAACCCTTTCTGTAATGAATTGGACTCTTATGCGGTCGCACTCTCAGGACTCTATCTCCAACCAAGTAGCTATGATCTATCCTCTTTGCATTAGCATATTTCTTCTATCTATCTTAAGCCTCTCTGAGACGTTGCCTAATCAAATCCACCTACTGTTCCATATTCTGAATTATCTCAGGACCAATAGCAATTCTGTCCTCTATGCGATCCCAACTCAAGGGCGTCCTGCAAGGCCTACCGTATAATGCCTGATAGGGTGGCATCCCCAAAGAAGTGTGATGCCCATTGTTATAGGCAAACTCCACTAAGGGAAGATACTCTTCCCACCAGGTCTGATGATCCATGACATACATGCAAAGCATATCCTCTAACACCTGATTGACCCTCTCTATCTGACCATCTGTTTCCGGGTGATAGGAGGCTGTACTGAAATTGAGCTTAGTGCCCATAGCTGCCTGTAATGACTTCCAAAAGGAAGATTTGAAAAGATAATCCCTGTTAGAAATAATCTTGCGGGGCATGCCATGAAGTCTAACAATGTTTCACAAGAACACCTGTGCTACTGCTGGAGCTGTGAATGTAGTACGAACTGGTGAAAAGTGAGCTACTTTGGTCAACTTGTCAACTATCACCAAGATAGCATCATGGCGATGAGAAGACATAGGAAGACCAATGATGAAATCCTTAGATATAGTATCCCATATCCAGTCTAGTATAGCATGAGACTAGAGCAACCCACCTGGATGGTGGTGCTCTGCCTTTACTCTCTGACACTTGAGGCATCGAGCTACTATCTCAGCAATGAGCTGCCACATTCCGGCCAATGATATAACTGCCTCAAGTCAACATGCAACTTTTTAACTCCGAGATGTACTGCATAAGGAGCTCTATGAGCCTCCATGATAATGAACTCTCGCAACCCTCCAGAGGAAGGTACATAAATGCACCCTCTGTGGCGTAACAGTCCATCGGACTCCAAAGAATAATCCACATATTTTTCCTCTAGAGTAACCTAAGATCGTATTACCTGACCAACCTCTGCATACCATCCATCCTCTGGCAAGTGTTGTAGTATACAGTCTCTCAAATCCGTGCCCATAGATATGGTGTAAACCTCATGACCTCTCCTACTCAAGGCATCTGCAACTACATTTTCCTTTCCTTTGATGTAGTGAACGTCAAAATCATATTCGTACAAGAACTCCATCCATCTCCTCTGACGTGCATTAAGGTTCGGCTGAGTGAAGATGTACTAAAGACTCTGATGATCTAAATGTAACTCGAAGTGATGACCTAAAAGGAAGTGTCTCCACCTCACAAGTGCATGCACTACTACTGCAAGCTCAAGGTCATGAGTGGGATAATGAAGTTCATGAGTCTTAATTTTCCTAGACTCGAAAGCTATGGCCCTACCATCTTTCATAAGAACTGCTCCTAATCCCTCTAGTGAAGCATCTGTACAAACCATGAAGTCAGCTGTGGGATCTGGTACAACAAGGATAGGAGCGCTAGTAAGTGCCTTCTTGAGTTCCTAAAAGGGCTTCTCGCACTTCTCTATCCACTCAAATTTCTTCCCTTTATGCTGAAGAGAAGTAATAGGGTGTGGGACTCTGGAGAATCCCTCAACAAAACATCGGTAATACCCTACTAAGCCCATGAAACTCCTAACCTCTGTCACACTGGTTGGTGCTGGCCAATCCATAATAGCCCTAATCTTTGATGGGTCAATTGAGATCCCATCACTGGAAATAACGTGCCCAAGGTACTTGACCTCTGACTAAAAGAAAGCACACTTTGACAAACTGCCAAACAACTAGTTATCCCGCAAACACTGCAATACCTATTTCAAGTGTTCCTCATGCTCCTTCTCATTCCAAGAATATATCAATATATCATCAAGAAGCACAATAAAAAAATGGTCCAGAAATGTATGGAACACCCCATTCATGAGGCTCATAAAAACTACTGGGGCATTCGTAAGTCCGAATGGGACTATGGTGAACTCATAATGACCATATCTAGTGCGAAATGCGGTCTTGTTGATATCACTCTCCACTATTCTCAGCTGATGGTATCTTGACTTCAGATCTATTTTGGAAAAGACTTTGGCACCCTGAAGCTGGTCAAATAAATCATCAATTCTAGGCAAAGGATATTGGTTCTTGATGGTTACTTTATTTAACTGCCGATAATCCATACATAATCAGAGAGATCCATCCTTCTTCTTAATGAAGATGACTAGTGCACCCCAAGGGGATACGCTAGGATGAATATGACCCTTCTCAAGGAGTTCTTTGAGCTGTATTTTGAGTTCATTAAGCTCATTTGTGGTCATCCTATAAGGTGCTCTGGAAACTGGCTTGGCTCCTGGTACTAGGTCTATATGAAAATCAATCTCTCTACGGGGAGGCATTCTCGGTAACTCAAAAGGAAATACATCTGAATATCCCTTAAGGATAGGATGGTTGTTAAGTGATGTTTCTTTTTCTTCCTCTTCTCCTTAGTCACTAATAGAGATAGCAAAAAGCTGACATCCCTTTCGCATGCTCTGCTTAAGCTGCATTGCGGAGATCATACGAAGAGACACGGGCCTCTGAATCTCGGTAATAACTATGGGAAAACCATGATCATCCTCACACTTGATCTTTTTTAGGCAGCAATCCATCCTAGCTCTGTGGGCATAAAGCCAAGTGGTGTCACTCTAAGGTCTACTAAAGTGGTGGTCTTGCCAATCTACAGCTGACATGCCCTAACCTCTGATTCCACTAACACTCTAGCCCCTAAAGCTAATTCCACTTCCCAACTGACACCCTATCTAGTTGCCACTAGCCCGCAATGCTCCACAACCAATGGAGATATAAAGGAGTTAGTAGCTCCTGAATCAAACAAAATAGATACATTGTTACCTTTGATCATACCTGTAGATTCGATAACCATGGCCTAATGCTCAGCCTGGCAGTTGTCAACCACTACAAATACTCTATGGGACCTACCCATATCACCAACTGTCAGCTTTGAAGCGGCCATCCGCTGATTCCCTGCCACCTGAACCTGAAGGCAATCCCTCACCATATGCCCCATGTCTCCACACGTAAAGCAAGCACCCCATGCCTAAAACTGGGCACCCTGAGGCCTAGAGAAAGCCTGACCTCCTGTCCTACTGGATCCACTATACCCACCCCCAGAAGACTGCTGAGTCCTTGCCAGCTATGTGTACTGCCCCTATGCTCTCTGATCACATCTCTGTCCCTAAGTCTGCCACTGTTTGGGCTTGGAGCCCTGCTAATACTGTGGAGGCTTCTGCCTCTAGTTCTATGGTGCCTATTGCAGAGGAGGGGGTTTGGAGAACCCCTGTGAGTTTCGGTTGTTTCCTTTCCAATGTGGTTTTTGGAACCCATAAGTCTGAGGTGTGGGATTTTGGTTCTGAAATCGATCCCTATTGTCCTGTGGTCTGACCTGAATTTCCTTGGCAATTAGTGCCTTCTCCATGGCAACTCGAAGGCTCTCTGGAGTGGACATCCTAATAGGCCTGGCTATACCAGCATTTAACCCTCTGATGAAGCAGTTTACAAGAAGTTTCTCATCCTTTATATAATCTACATAAGGCAACAACTCAAAGAATTTGCTTTCATATTGGGGTACTGACAAGCCTTTTTGTTGGAGATCGTGAAATTCGTCTATACAACGCTGTCAGAAGTGTTTTGATAGGTACCTCTCACAGAACCTCTCTGTGAATATCTCCAAAATGAGAGTATTAGGAACTAATCCACATTTGTACTCTTCCTGTCTCCACCAAGTGGAGGCTGACCCTCTCAATAGATGAACTGCGACACGTGCTTTCAGGTTGCTCTCGTAAGACCACAATGCAAAGCACCTCTCAAGACTCAAAAGCCATGCCTTAGCCTCTACCTCATCAGTAGAACCTTTGAAGGATGGTGGCTGGAGGGACATGACCTCCCTGATAAGATCCCCTGGATCTCGATGAGCTCTCTCAAAATAAACTAGTTCCACCATTGGAGGTGGTCCTAGCATATGCATAGACTCTGTCTCATTTCCACCTTGACTCTCTACAGGAATGGGAGCTAGGCTCCTGCTTCGTTCTCTATCAACAGATCTATGACTCCCAGAGTCATGACTTCTAACCTGAGGGTTCTCTGCTGGGATCCTTTCCTGAACTATGCCAATAAGATTTTGTATTGCTGCTAAGAGGTCTCGGTTAGGTTCATTTGGTTGTTCAGGCGGTGCTCCTGGGTTCTCTTCTAGAACCAATGCCTACCTCACTACCTCTTCGCATGCTATGCGCACACGTCTAGGACCCCGTCCGTGCTTGTGATCTTGTCGCATTGTCAGAGGCATCCTAAGAGGAAAATAAGGCAAAATAAATAATTAATTTCTTTTAGAATAACATTAATTCAATTAAATTTAAATGTCTAATAAAATCAATTTAACCAAATAAATTAAATAATCTAAGGCGAAACGTAAGTGGAGTAAGGTTCCTAGTGTGGAAACCTTGCTCTGATACCAAAATGTCATGCCCAAAATTTATGGCAAGGACGGGATAATTTTTTTTTTAAAATACTAATTAATTAACAAAGTTTGCTAACTCATCATGCATTAACATGTTTGCCATATCAATATTCGAGCTAACTCTAATACTAAACTAAGTAACAAAATTAATTAAAATTTATTTGCGGAAAACTAAATGATTTATTTTATTTTCTCATCAAACATAGTCAATAGTTTAATTAAATCAAACTCATTAAAAATAGTAGATGAAGATAAATTTATTCTCCAATATGACTATATAGGCTAAAATCCATTTTTAAATCAATAATTAAAATAATCGATTAAAGTGTCATTTAGTTTAGATAATTAATTTACACAGGCAAAATTAATTATGAGTAACTATTAATCGACTTTAGAAAGCTAATTAAAAATTATTTTCTAGCATCCATTCTAACCTCAAAATGAAAGGTGTTTAAATTAATCCCTTTTAAATCCAAACTTAAAAGTAAATACTCTAATTAGATTAACTAGGCACAATTAAGTATTTACCATACTAAACAAATTTTAAAATATAAGGTTAGGCTTTATTCTTTAAATTTTTCCCAACTTCCTATTAAATATCATATATGGGTATTTAAATATTTGTATCTACATATAAATACTTACCCATATATATATATATATATATATATATATATATATATATATATATATATATATATATATAAAAGCCTTCTTAAAGGATTTCCCAACTTAATAGCAAATAAGCCCTTCAAACCCTAATTAGGGATTTTCAATTATAAAATAGCCCTAATCTAAATGAGTTACCATTTTATTTTTTTTATTTATTACCCTAGCCCTACCCGGGCTAGGGTTTAATATATATTTTTTTGAATAATGCATGATGCAGGGCCAAATCTAGGGGAGATCCGACGGCGCAGAGGAGGAGATATGGGAGGCGGGGGTTTTCTTAACATAGCGCGGCCATGGCTGCCCACTGTGCATTGCACAGTGTTCGGCCTTGTTGCCCACTGTGCAGCACATAGTGTGTGGTCCCGCCGTCCACTATGCATTGCACAGTGTGAAGCACCGCAATCCACTGTGCATTGCACAGTGCGCGACTTGCCCCCCGATCACTGTGTGATGCATAGTGCTCGGCCCCTTCTCTCCCCATTTTTTTTTTATACTTTATTTTATATATATACATATATTTTATTTAATGTATATTTTATATATATATATATATACTCCAATATATTTTACATGCAAAACTTTTTTTTAAACAAAGAACAAAGGTAATTCATTAAGTTAAATAAAGCTATATATATATACAACTTCATATGTATATATTCATATATTCATATATATATATATATATATATATATATATATATATATATATATATATATATATACTTAGGTTTACATCTTCATTTGTTTTGCAGGGTATTTTTATGATATGTTTTATATATAAGTATATATAATTATATACATGTATTCTACATGTATATAAATATATATATTTATTTATAACTTATTTTATTATTTCTTTTCTTAAAATAACACCGAATCATGGAAGATTCTAATTTACAAATGTAGGAGAGGAAGTATAGTAATAAGTCTGTTTAATGGAAGGATATTTTCCAAAACTATAATGTACTTTATTTTTTTTTACAGAAAACAGAATTAGAAAATTTATTTTTAATCTACAATATGCATGCAAATCTATTTATTGCCTTTCCTATTTAATTTCATTTTAAATGCCTAAGAATAAAATAAATTTCCTGCTAAACTATTTATCTTAACACATCGGATATATATTTTATTTTGAACTTAGGCAATACTAATTTAGGAATACATTATTCTTTTCTGCAATAAATACATTTACTGATTCTGCAATTTCTACTGAACCTAAAAAGATATTTCTATTTAAAATCTAACAACAACTTCAACTCAACTTCCTGGAATTAAAATGAATACAAATTCACAGATAAAAGAAAAACACAGAATTAAATAAAATTGATTTTTTTTCATATTTCAAGGACTATTGCATGCAATTCAAAAGTAGTTCTTTTCAAACAGAAAATAGGAATAAATCTAGCTTTTTACAATATTAAAGATATTTTGCAAAGTTTACAAGGTGTTTCTTTATTAAAATACAATAACTACTCTCATGTCTATAATTCAAATTTACAATTTGCCTCTCATTTCAATGAATGAGGGTCTATATATATATTTTTTAAACTAATAAATACAACTGCAAATTAAATTTTTGCACAATAATCTCCTGCAACTTGTCACTTGTCTTATACTTTTCTCCTGACAATCCTGCATAATAAATCACAAATATGACCATGGAGTTCTCATCTCCCAGCCTAGGCTAACTGGTAGCCACCCCCGAGCTCGAAGAACCAAGCCCTAGATGGGTAACAAACATGCAAACACATAGAAGATAGAAAACACACAGATTTCAAACACACTCCCAACTTGGCTACATTGCACCACACTTTGGTGATGACCTTTTTAAGGGTGGTAGTGGACCAATACCGTGAGGAGAACTACAAGTATGGAAAACATGTAGCCACCTCATGGCACAACAAATACATCAAGAATTTCAACCCCTTATTCCTTATGCCCCCCAAGGCCTTCTAGCCTTATATCCCTCCTTATGACCCCCATTGCACAAACAGGCCATGCAACAAGGGTCACACAATAATCCCTTGTGATTGCTCTCATAACAAGAGTCTCTCATTCAAGGGTTGTCACTTATACCACCCACAAGATCCTCCTCTCTCCCAAGAGTAAGAGGTCTTGAAAAACTCCCAAAAACACATACAAAACAATATACAAAAATATCAAGTGAAATTTCCAAAAAGGACATACAAGAAAACAAATTTCTTACACCAGCATACTTTCGAACACATGCAAAAAAAAGAAATCATTTTAAGAATAATGAAACCAACCTTAAACTGCCCAAAGGTAGGATAGTATTTGAGGAAGAGCTGCCCAATTCCATGGATCTTTTTCTTCTACCCTTAGCCAATTTTTTTACTATTCAAATCTATTCTATTCTTTTTCAAAAAAATTATCTTGTCTCCAAAGATGGAGAGTGGGTGATTGCCCTCAAATTTTCAAATTCTTGCTTAAGAAGCTCAATCTTTTAGTTCTCACAAGTTTCTAAAAACTAAAGAGGAAGGTAAGATAGAATGGGAAAGAGAACTCTCATTCGAATAGGAAAGTTTACAACTAGGTTCAAACTTCTACTTTCAATTTTCGTACACCTCAGAAAAGCCAAATTTTAGAGGTCTAAAAGGTCACTTAGGAGTAGAAACTTACCTAAAATTACCCCTAACCCTTAGGTATACCTTATGGGCTTTAGGAAACCCTATTAAACTACCCCTAGGTGTTCATTTAACCCATTTTAGACCCCTCTGAAGTTTATTTTCGGGTCAAACATATGTTGACCTCTCCAAAGATTCTTTTCCCAAGGTATTTATGACATCACGTTAAATTAATTGAAAAAGCTATAGTTGAACACTTTCCCACCAAGAGACCAAAAAAAAAACATTTCAACTTAAATCCACACATGTGTCAAGTGACACAATTAAAACACTTTTACAATTCAAAACATGAAATCGTCTCTTGTGGATTTTGCATAATAAATTTAAATAACACTTAACACACATGTAGCATATACTGCTACAAATAAAATACAACACCAACGGGGTGTTGTCTCTCCAAATAGACAACCCCTGGCTTACGAACATACATAAGTCTAGGTTTGGTTCTCCATAATTTTCCATGGTCACATGGTTAACTTCCTATGCATCACAATTTACACATTAGTACTTTCAAATATCCACATATAATATAATTTCAAAGGAATAACAATACACATTATCACTTGCATACAATTTACATCTGCACAGATTAAATACATCTCTTATCAAGCAATTTCACATAAGCAATTTCATCCTAATTCACATAAACTTAACCATACATCATAGTTCTATTATCATAGTAAAGTCCTGCAAATTCAATAACGACATCTATCATCGCAATATCATCTTATCTAACAATCATGTAGTGTTCTATCTCATAAAGCATATAAGTAAATCATCAAAATATAGCCATTTTATCCAAATCCTGAAATCGTATAAGTTCTAAATTTCAAAATGCATCAAAATAAAGTATCCATAATAGTCTAAATATAAAATCCACTGAAATGTCAGATTGAGTCGAGGTGAGGCGTCACATGTAGTATGTGGTATACTATAGAATCTTTCTCCCCCTTTGACAAAAATCACAAAGGGTATTGTTAGGATATCACTCCTCCTTTGTATCTACCGGGCACTAACATAAATGTTTCTCTTCTTTTTATTTACGAGATGCATTTCCTCGTATGATACTATCATTTGTTACATCTTCTCAAGTTATAGCACTTGAGATGGAGGACTCAACCATCAACTGACACCAATTGAGCATGCAAATCTGATACAAATTGTTAAAGAACTAAATTTGTAGAAGGATGTGTCAGTGAATATTACTCACCTACCAATCAGACTACATCACCTCCTGTTTGGTCCCAAGTTTCTTTAGAATCAAGTGTGATTGTACTACGAATACAACTAACCAAATGAAACGTAGATACCCTTAACCATGAAATTCTCCTAGGTATTCCTATAGAATTTCTATCATCTATAGTTTAGGCAGTCAGTACACTCACAAGTTCAAGAAAGTCGATTCTTCTTCATAAGAACTTGAACTCCCCCAGAGTCATACAACTCATGTCCACCATTATCTGTCAGGTCCAACACTGGGGCTCCAATCAAATCCATATACTAGTTGAGTTGTGCATATATGATCATTTGATGATCTTTAAGCTCTATTATATCCACTATAGCCTATGACATGATCCTGGATGTACACAATGCCATACAATTTCATCATGCCAAGAGTCAAACAAGTTAGCCCAAAAGCATGCATGCTTGCTTGATCAACTGTTGGGCCAACATATGTCATTCAAGTCTTTTCCAATGCCACCTAATACATAACCTCCACATTTCATGCTACCAGGGAAAATGCAATAATCTCTAGCCTCATTGTCTTACATAACTTGCAAGTACCTGTTAGCAATCATACTAGTTTCCTCTAGCAATCCATCATCACTTCTAGAGAACCTTCCTATAACTCCTTACATTTTGTGTCACATTTCATCTAATTCCAATTGTTAATCTCCTTCAACTGACACATGCAGTAGTGATCCACCTCTTATGAGTAGTTGTGTAGCCAAAGTGATGCAGAGAGTCTAGGAGATTTGTTTGTTACACCTTCTTGAGTGACTTGTCCTACTCAACCCTTCAACTACTCAAGTCCTTCATATGGCACTTGGCATGGGTTATGATAATGAGACCTCCAAGGTCTGAACCTTCTTGGCTTGCCTCCTACACATAGCCAATGGTATTTGGACAATCAACTCCATCACTTGAGGTTGCCACCTCAGTTACTTACACACTCCTCTCTTAGGCTCCAACCACTCCTGCAAGGATCTTAACACACAATCACTTCCTATGGTTTCCCAATGCTTCTACCAAGTGTCTTTAATGTATTTTTAGGTTTAGGGCTCACCAAAACCATTGCCTTGGCTTCCTAACCCTTCTAGGTCTCTACCAACACCAAAATAGGCCTAATTGCATTAGTCATCCCTAGGTAGTTTTAGGGTCTTAGTTTGCAAAAGTCCCAAACAAGCCTAGAAAAAATCATGGATTCAATTACCCTTTTGGAAGTTACAGAAAATAATAGAAAATTGCATCTGGGTTATCTGTACAAGTGGGGTTTCCAATGCTGCACTATTTTGAAGGGTTTAGGCCTCACCGGTGACTTGACAAGATGGGGCTAAAACTCCTCACCAGTAAAATATTTGGCTCCAAAAATTTTTGGAATATTTAAGGGAACTCTAATGGCTTTCCATTTATGTGTCACTTGGTCCTTCACCAATCCCCATGTGCTCATAAATCACACTTTTCTTGTTGTCCTAACTCACCTACTCCCAGCGGTGAGACTAGGGCTTCATTGTTTCTCCTCCTCTAGGACCTATAACACCACACACCCTATTATAAAGATATTTACATACCCTAACCTATCATTCTTATTGATTTCAACAGCTGCCATCAAAGATTGCCTAGGTTAGAGCCATTTTCTTGCTCTTAAACCCTACTTGCAAGGGTTTTGCTCCTAGTCACAAAGAATGGAAGAAATCTCTACAACTTAGGACAATCAAACCTACAAATCAACCTTAAAGAAGACAAATACAATGAATACTTAGAATTTCAAGGAATTACACCATCTAGTCCGTACTGGACCATACAAACAATTAAAATAAGAGTAAAACTATAAAAAAAACTAGTGAAAACAAGGTTGCTTCACAAATTCAAAACTTTCTCTTGCATTTCCAATCCTCTGACCCATGAAATGAAGTGAATTTTGGATTTTATGATCCTATTTTATTTGGTTCAACCAATTTTTAATGCCTATAACCAAACATGCAACTTTTGCAAGAAATTGCTAAATGTTGCTTAGCAACGTTTACATCTTTTTGCTTCAGGATGCAATTTTGCATTCAAATGAATTTTAAGACTCTTGAAGGTCCTCAAAGACCTTGGAAGACCTAAACACAACACCATTGACCCCTAATACATGAATAAATTCATTTGGAGTACTTTACTTGTGAACTACCTAAGTATCTCACTTCTCAAGCTGTCAGCATCCTGAACACAATTTGACTCAAACCAAAACTTGGACAACTCATCCATGGCTCTACTGAGTTCTCATTGGTTGGTCCATTATTACATCACAAAAATAACACACAAACTTAAAAGAAAACAAATATTTCATACTAGGAGTGTTAGGTGCCCTGCACCATACTCCCCTAGGACAAAGAACTCAAGTCCGTTGAGTTATAAGGTTTGAAATCTCCACTCCATGCTGAAGTATATCTGCTTCTAACATCCACATGGCATCTGAATTAGGTAACCCTTTCCACTTGAAAAGATAGTTCTTGTAGACTCCTTTCCTTGTCTTCTTTACTATCTTGATATCCAAGATACTTTCTAACTCAATTGGTTGACTAGGTGGAAAATCCTTTACCCAACCCTCATGAACCAGTGATGGCATGTCTATCTGATTTGTTGATGACTCTCCCTTGTATGGATAGAGATCACACACATTAAAAATAGGAGATATACCCAAGGTAGGAGGAATTTCAACCTCATATACATTCCACCCATACTTGTGCACCACCTTGAGAGGTCTAATTTTCTTCATCATGAGCTTGATAGGCTACCCTTTTGGAAGTCTCTCCTTCCTAAGGTATGTTAGCACTAAGTTGCCTACTTTAAATTGTACCTTCCTCCTTGTTTTATCAGTTTGAAGCTTGTACTGCTTGGATTTTTGTTGTAAGGACTACCTTACCTTATCATGCATCTCTTTAATACCTTCTGCAAAGTTCTCCGCTTGTGCACTCTTGGGTGCCATTGAACCAAGATCTTTGAGATCTAATATGCCCCTAGGGTGGAATCCATACACTATCTCAAAAGGACTTTTACCTGTGCTATGATTCACTGAGTGATTATATGCATATTCTGTCTGTCCAAGTACTAGACCCCAAGTCTGCCCAAGTTGTTCTGTAAGACATATTAGCAAATTACCTAGTGACCGGTTGACTACCTATGTTTGTCCATCTGATTGAGGATGATAGGTAGATGAAAAAGATAACTTAGTTCCCAACTTCCTCCAAAGTGTCCTCCAAAAGTGTTTCAAAAACTTCACATCTCTATCACTAACAATGCTTATTGGAGGACCATGAATTCTGACTATCTCCTTGAAGATGAGGTCTGCAATATAGGTGGCATCATTAGTGCTCTTGCAAGGTATGAAATGTGCCATTTTGCTGAACCTATCTACCACCACATACACACTATCAAATCCTCTTGGTGTCCTAGGCAAGCCTAACACAAAATCCATGCTCGAACATTCCCAAGGCCTCTGAGGTATGACCAAGGGTTGATATAGACCTGCATTACTTGAGGTTCCTTTTTCTCTTTGGCAGATTGTACATTGATCTACAAACCTTCTCACTTCTAATTGCAATTTGGGTCAGTAATAAAACCTACCAACCTACTCCAAAGTCTTATCAATGCCAAAATGACCTTCTAGACCTCCTTGATGCTTCTCTTGGATAATATTTTGCCTCATAGAACATTAAGGTATGAAAAGAAGATGACCTTTGAATAGAAAACCCTCTCATATCATGCATTCTGAATAAGAGACATGAGGTGTTAGAAAAATCAGTACAAACATTATATATCTATGTAAATTCCTTATCATCCTTGTAGAGGTCTTTTAACTCACTCTAACCCACACTTTGCAATTGTATCTCCTACATAGTCATGACTCTCCTACTTAGTGCATCATCCACTTTATTGGTTGTCCATTTCTTATGGTTAATAGTGAATGTATAGGATTGTAAGTACTCAACCCACTTTAGGTGTCTTTGGTTCAACTTCTCTTTCCCATTGAGTAAACTAACGCTAATACATTTGGGGTCAAATTTCGATGGAGGTTTCCGATGGACAAGGAGCATTGTGTGAAAATTTGATTTTTTTTTAAAAAAATGCTCGTGTTTGTCAGAATTTCGACGACATCAGGAATTTTATTAAAAAAAAAAAGGACAACACATTTTCATTTTGAAAGCAAGCCGTGCTTGCCCTCCCCCCCCCCGCCGAAGCGATCTCTACACTACAAGCAAGGGTTTTTGGCTAAAGTTTCCACCTCTGGCCTCATCTTTATTTCCTAGTATGTATGTATGTATGGTGGATTCATTGTTATTCTCATTCCAATAAAATCTATTAGTTAATCTAAAACAATGACAATCACCTTCTTAACTGATTCTAGCTGAAATGTTTGCTGCCTCCCTCAAGCCACTCAAGAATGCACCATGCATTGTTGCAGGGTAATGCCTATTGGTGGCCTCTCCTACAAAAAAAACCCTACCATCTCCCATGCTCTATACTAATATATCATAGTCATCACTGCCAGATGCCCCAACTACAACATGTGAATAGGAACCGAGACTGAAGGGATCACTACCCCATCTCGTGAACACTGTTTGGAGAGGATCGGGGACTTGCACACCTCTTGGCTCATAAATACCTGCATATGCCAGCTAATTACTCAATTCGATAGAACATACATACACAAACATTTAATTTCCAACTTGCTCAATTCAAAACAACACATACCCAATCATTAGTTTACCAAATTCAAAAAACAACACATACCATAATTTGTTTGACCTAATCGCTCATTTCAAACACCTCAGAAAATTGTGAAGTCTCATAAATTGTGAAGGTAAAAATCAAGAATGGGTATCCCCTATGAAGGATTAATGATCTCTTTGATCATATGAGATGATCTATAATATTATCTAAGATATGTCCCTTAGATATGGCTGCCACAAATTGAGGATTAAGGAATAGGATATTTAAAAGATAGATTTTAGGACTTATTATGGCTACCACGATTTCACATTAGTGTCATTTGAGTCAAATAATGCTACAACTTTCATGAATTTATTGAACATTACACCAAGAGATTGAGGATAGTTTTTATAATTCTTAAGGGAGAATAAGATCTTTGGTAAGCTATTCAAGTGTACTTTCTACAAGGACAAGGTGAATTATCTAGACCTTATGATTTTAGTCGGAGGGATTGTAGTTGATCTAGAGAAAATAAAAGCAATTGTGGGATTTCCTACACCACATAATGTAACTAAAATCTAGAGCTTCATGGGACTTGCAAGATACTACAATAAGTTTGTATAAGGATTTTCTAAAATTGTAGCACCAATCACTTCACTCCAGAGAAAGGGAAAATATTTGAGTGGAATGAGAAGTGTGACCAAGCTTTCCAATTTTTGAAGAAGCTCATTTCAGATCCTATATTGACTGTAGCTAATCCAAATGGGTAATTCATGGTGATAACAAAATGAATTAAGATAAGGAGTAGGAGGAGTTCTAATGCAAAATGGGCAAGTGGTTGCTTATTAGTCTAGTCCAAGTTAAAATAATATAAGTTAAACTTTGCATCCCATGACCTAGAGTTATTAGCCATAGTTCATGTGCTTTAGATGTGGAGGCACTATCTTTTGGGTAAGCCTTTTGAATTGAAGATGGATGACCTAGGCCTTAAATATATATTTACTCAACCCAATCTCAATGCTCACAGAAATAGATGGATATAGTTTCTTATTGAATATAAATTTGGGATTGAATACATTAAGGAGATGAAACATAGATAAATAGATGCTCGTAGTAGAAGAAGGCATCTAGCAGCCATGATTACTACAAGTTCTAATTTGAAAAAGTGGCTCATAATCTTCAAAGAGATTATTCCATGATGGAGAAAGATGTAGAGAAAAACCCCTTGGACCATCGATTTAATATATATTTATTTAAGTTGGATGGACTATTAAGATACCAAGGGAGAATGTACATTCTAAACTTAGGGATTCGAGGATGTTGATCTTAGAGGAGATCCACAACACACCATGGTAGAAAAATTGAGATATTTATATTTTTAGCCAAGACTCGAGAAGGCTGAGATTGAATTTGTAGCTTGATGATTGGAGTGCAAACATGATTACTACAAGGAGATGAAACATAGAAAAATAGATGCCCTTAGTAGAAGAAGGCATCTAGCAGCCATTATTATTAAAAGGTCTAATTTGAGAAATTGGTTCATAATCTTCAAAGATATTATTCCATAATGGAGAAAGATGTAGAGAAAAACCCCTTGCACCATTGATTCAATAGATATTTGTTTTAGTTAGATGGATTATTAAGATACCAAGGGAGAATGTACATTCTAAACTTAGGGATTTGAAGAGGTTGATGTTAGAGGAGATCCACAGCACACCTTATTCAAGGTGCCTAGGACTAGCCAACATGGTAGGAAAATTGAGATCTTTATATTTTTAGCCAAGAATCGAGAAGGATGAGATTGAATTTGTAGCTTGATGATTGGAGTGCAAACAAGCCAAGACTAAACATACACACCTAGTAGGGTTTGTATACTCACATGACATACTTAAATATAAATGACAAGTTATTAGCATGGATTTTATTTAAGGGTTGCCGATATAAAAGAATAAACATGATGTCATTTTGGTAGTTGTGGATAAGTTGACCAAGGTAGCATACTTCACCCAAAGGATTTTTCAAGATGGATTGTTTACGTTAGCTAAGAAGTTTATCTGAGAGATATTTCATTTGAATTGAGTACTTGAGATGATCATATCAAAATGAGATACTCATATAATTTCTAAATTTTGGAAAATATTGAATGAAATATTTGGGATAATATTGAATTTTAGTTTGACATACTACCCATAGACAAATTGACAAACAAAGATAGTGAAGCAAGTAGTCGAAGACCCCTTTAGGATGTATTCCATGGATTAATAGTCTACATTGGAGGAGTATCTTCCATTGGAAGAGTTTGCATATAATAACTCCTATCATGCATCTTTGGGTATGACACCATTTAAATATCTTTATGGATGAAAGTATTGTACACATATCATTTGGGATATCTAGTTGAAGACAAGATTGGAATTGGTTCAAATATTCTTAGGAGATACATGATGAAATGAGATTAACCAAGGGGTGGTTAAAGGAGGTAGAAAACATATAGAAGAGCTATGCACATAAGAATGGGACTTTCAAAACAAAGTCTTTTTGAGGGTTAAACCTCATAAGAGTTCTATATCATTGGGAAAATTAGCCAAACTAGTACCTAGAATTGTAGGTCTATTTGATGTGTCAGAAGTAATAATTGTGGTTACATATATACTTTATCTACTGTGGTCTATTTGATGTGTCAGAAGTAATAACTGTGGTTACATATATACATCTACACACATCCTATTCTAAACTGACCAAAAAAGTAGAAATCTCATGATGATAGAAATATGTTACAGTAACCATAGATATTCATGTAGACATGCTAGAAACACATCATGTTAATGTTTGTAGCTTTAGTCGAATGATCATTTAGAATACTAGTGAGTCACTATTTTGGAGTTGATTTCCATTCACTTGCTTACTCTCCACCATACATTGGAGTTTGTAAAGCTTTAAACCTCCTTCTATTTGTTTGCAAACAAGATCAAGGAGTGGTTTTTGACCCTTCCCATGGGTTTTGAGGTTGCCAAGATCAATTAATGATCTTTTAGGCAAAGTAGTAATGCCCAGTTGGCTGTCACAGTCAATTATGACTGATTTTTTACACTTTTGTTGAAGTTGTTTATGTTATCTTCCTCTTCCAAATAGAAGGTATGAAGGACAACAAGCATCCAAAGATAAGGCATTAATAAAGAGCACAAATCAAACCTTTGGGAAAGAGTTTAGATAGTGTAAAGTGCAGGTCCAAAGTGAAAAACCAATGAAAGGGCAAAAATGCAATCATAATTAACTTGACAGTGAACAACTTATTGTTTTGTAATTGCCAATGCCTTTTTGTGCAGGGCTAATGTGATTCTCTTGTGTCTCTAATGATAGACATGTTCTCATGTTCTATAATGTAATTGGTTTTCATACTAAAGATGTTTTTGTAGAAAGAAAGAAAGGAAAAGTTGTCAATGTTGCATACTCCTTATGAGCAACTTTTGTAAACCTTGTTCTCTAACCCTTGGAAGGTGTAAAATCGTCTTTTCATGGCCTAATTAGCTTAGAATACTAAAAAATGTCTCTCAGAAAGTCCGCAACAGGCAAACTTTTAGTAAGAATTTGCAGACACAATGCTCAGAAATTCACACAATCAGCTACATTAAATACGTTCTCTATTAAGTTCAATGTTTTAAGATGAAAAAGAAGAGTTAAATGGTTTTGGTTCGATTTGCAATTTTTGTGAAGCTTTTGCACTGAAGTTTCCATAGCCTAATTTTTTTGCCTATGAAGAAAGACCATGTCAGATAATATCAGCGAAGAACAAAATAAGGAGAAAATTGCTAGATTATGGTCTAACTTGAAAAGAAAAGGTGATGGGAAATGTTATTGTCCCTACAAAATTTGTAAGGGCTTAAAGACTAGAATTATTCTAATCAAAACAACTAAGAAACATTGTTGGCAGCATGGTCACATTGAAGGGGGACATGATTATCATCCACTGGTAAGTTGTTCATTATATCATTTTAACAATTTATATACATAAGAAATCACTTGATAATGAGATCATGATCATGGTTTATTTATGTATATCAATTTTATATAGGTAGAGCACCCTGGAGCACATGGTATGGATCAACAAAATCCTAAGAATATGGTTTTCAAAGTGGAGGAACATGGAGGTGTGAATATCGAAGCTGAAGATAATGATCCCATGGAAGATGACGATCATGCACCATAAAACACAATTGAAGATGATGGTACAAATACGTTGATCCATGACACATTTAGTACTAGCATAGCTGATCATGATGATCAGGATGACCTTGATGTTCATGATTTACCTCTTCTTGAGAAGGCATATGAGCCCCTTTACAAAGGCTCCCAAACAACTCTTCTCTCTGTTGTATTGTTGTTGGTGAACTTGAAGGTTATGAATGGTTTATCCAACATAACAATCTCACGTATGTTAAGGTGTGTCATACATATCATTACAGTTAATAAATGGTGAATCATGTACCATTAATATTCTTTATATTAACACCTCAAAAAAAAATTTTGCTGTAGATTGATAGGTGAGTTTTTCTTACCACCATCAATTATTCTGCCTCGCTCATACCGAGAATTATCTGCCATTATGAAAGATATTAGAATGGAGTATCAAACAATAGATGCTTGTCCCAATGATCATATTATATATCATAAACAACATGAATTTGGAACATAATGCCCTAAATATCATATCAGTAGATATCAAACAAATCAAATAACAAAAAAGGTGCCTCGCAAGGTTCTTTGTTATATTCCCATTATTCCACGTATGCAATGATTATTCAGGTGCACTAGCTTGGCACAATTTATGGACTACCATGCACACAATAGAAGTGGAGATGACATTATTCAAATGCCTATGGATGGTTTAGCATTTATGGACATAGAGGAAAAGTGGCTACACTTTAAAGAAGAACCTTGTAATCTCAAGCTTTCATTGGCAGCAGACGGTGTCAATCCATTTGGAGAGTTGAGATCTGTTTACTTGGTGTGGCCTATTTTTGTTATCAACAATAATATTCCTCCATGGATGTCAATAAAGAGGGAGCACATAATGTTGGCAATGATTGTTCCAGGTATTTTATTATTTAATAGTCATCTACATTTAATTATAAATATTACAGTAAAATGGTCATAATAATTATGTAATGTTTTTGTTCATTCCACTAGGCAAGTACCAAGTTAAAGATATGAATGTATATATTGAGCCTCTTATCGATGAGTTGCTGGAGTTATGGAATGGTGTGACCATGTATGACATCTCTAGACCAATAGGACAAAGACAATTTCAATTCCATGCAATGCTTGTATGGACAATACATGATGCCCCAGGGCTAACACATTTTTGTGGTACGTTATAGTGTTCAAGTTGCGCATGATAATTATAATTATAAAAATTAATAGATTTAATAGAATTATACATTATCTTGTAGGTCTTCAAACAAAGGGAAAATTTGCATGTCCAGTTTGTGGTCCAAAGATGAAATCCCGTATTCAAAAAGTTTAGGAAAGCAGGTGTTTGATGAGTATAGGCACTTCCTTCACAAAAATCATAAGTACCAGAATATTGAAAAACATCTTTTCAATGGGAAAGAAGAGACTACATCAAAGCCATGAAGAATGAATCCTCACTTATGGAAGTTGGAATATAATAGAATTAATCGTCAAGGTAATGTCATTCCATTTAATGGTTTATGTTTGGAATTTGAATTTTTCTATCGTGTTTTGTTTACTGATGATGTAATTGATGATACTGAAGGTCATCAAGGCATGGATGGCCACCTTCCAAAGGGACTAAAAAGTTATCCCAGACAATTTAGTAGGTTGCCTTACTACGAGCAGCTACAAATTGTGCATTTGTTTGATACAATGCATATTGGAAAGAATATAACAGAGACATTATGGAAAATATTGGATGGAAGGCGTGACAAAGAAAAAATTGTCAAAATTTGTAGTGACATTGTGGAATCCAATCATGCAATGAAAAATGTCATTCAATCAAATAGCAATGGAGATCGGATTAATATAAGTGCCCTTCCTTGGTTATTAACGGAGCAGAAAAGCAATTCTATAAAAGAAGTCATACAAAAAATTCGATTTCCCATAGGATTTGCTGCGAACATAAACAATCTCATATCAAAGAAGAGTGAATTTGGGCCAGGGATGAAAATGCATGATTGGCATACCTTCATTAAGGATATTCGCGTTCTTGTGTATTTACTATATATTTGTATACTGTGCATGTACTTTTCATTGTATTATGTTAGAAAACAATGAAAAGATCATTTTATAATTGTTGCAGTACGTTCTACCTCTATCTCTCCTAGACCACTTCGACAATAATATCAAGCAAGTCATATATATTCTTGGAAAATACATGAGGTAAGTAGTGATGTTTGTTCAATTTGTTGTATAGATATTATATTTGCCATTTGTTTTACTTGTTATGCAATATATTGTATATTATTTTGTAAAGTCTCGTTTATATATTTTTGCATCTTCAATCTCTTTAATTAGGTGGTTGTCATCTAAAGAAATCCACAAGGAAGATATAAAATATTGGAACAGAAAAATCCCTCATCTAATGTGTGAAATGCAAAAGTGTCTACCTTCAACTTTTTTCAATGCACAAGAACACTACCTCATACACCAAGTTGAGGAGATCGCATTGTGTGGACCTGTACACACTAGGTCAATGTGAATGGTTGAGAGGCACTTGAAATTTTTTAAGGCTTTGGTTTGACAAAGAGCACATCCTGAGGGTTCTATGGTGGAGGGATATATGGTATACCAAACTATGGTGTACATTACTGAATATCTTCCTAAGTTTGCAGCAACAATCCACGTAGATCGCATTTGGGATCCCAACCCCATTAATAAATTTGAAGGGGAGAACTTGATGGGGAAAGGTAGATTGAAGAAAGTGAGAGGTAATTATAAGATGTTATTGTAGTAAATTAATTCTTCATCTTCTAAATAAATCAGTTGTAAGTGGTCTATTAATTATTTGTACAATTGGTCGGGAGTGGGATGCACTACATTTGTATATTGCAAACAATCTTGATTGGATGACAGTGTGGATTGAACGATGTCAACATTCTGGTTGCGCATTAACATGGGATGGTGTCACTTCATTCATTAAAGAAGCTCATAATAATGGAGATTCCAATGTTACACAAAGGGAAATTGATTTAGCATATGGTTTAAGAGATCAATAGGTACGTATAATTTTATTAATCACCCATATGTTTATCAACTCATGATGCAATAATTTTAATATGTTAGACATATTGCAGGTCAAACACCACAAGGCTATGTGCTGCAATGGTCATAAATTTCGCATCAAACAGTTGGATGACATGAAGAAAACTTGTGATTCTAGGATAACTACAGTCTTTGAGGTGACCAATATTTCATCTAGAAACGACATACATCCTCAAGTGTCTCAAAATTGATACTATGGCATTTTGGATGATATACTTGAGTGTGACTTCTATTCCTTCAAATTAGTTCTTTTTGTCATCAAATGGTATAGGCTACGACTGAATATAAATGATCCCGATAGAACTGTTATCGAACATGATAATGGATTTACAATGGTTAATACAAGGTCGTTTGAACGAGTTGGGGATGAGCCCTATGTTCTTCCAAGTCAATGTGAGTAGGTATTTTACTTGGAGGTTCCACATAAACTGCGTTGGTCATTTGTTGTTAGACATGATCCAAGAGGAAGGTCGATAATGTATAATGTGATTGAAGAAGAAGATATCGAAGAAGTAGAAGATGATATAGATGATCATGATTGACAGTTACTTGATGATGTTCCAGACGGAAGTGTAAATGAAGAAGAAGTTGATGATGATGATGGTGCTGCTGATGATGGTGATGGTGATGGTGATGGTGATGGTGTCGGTGATGGTGATGACAATGACGATGACGAACACAATGATGATGATGACGACGATGATGATGATGATGATGATGATGATGATGATGATGATGATGATGATGATGATGATGATGATGATGATGATGATGATGATGATGATGATGATGGTCATGATGATGAGTTGGATGAAGAAGAAGATCAATGACATGAATGAAATGTATGAGATGTGATTATTATATTATCTATTTAATATTGATATCTTGATAGAAATTGATTTGACTTATATGGTTACATAAATAATTCATATGTTTTGAATTCTAATGCCATTACTTAATTAATTCATGATGCACCTCTAGCTATGTGATAGATGGAGATTTAAAATACATATGTGATGGATTACATGCTTATGATGATACATGTGACATTTTTTGAACTTTGTGTTTATTTATGGAATGTGGACTACTTATTAGCTATGTGATGGATGGTGATTTATGATATGTATGTGATGGATTACATGTTTATGATGATACATATGTGATTCTTATGATGCTCAATTACATATATGATGATACATATGTGATGCTTATGATGCTTATGATACTGCAGTATTTATTGTTTATCAAATTACAAATGTAATGCTTATGATGCTCAATTGTTGGTGCAGGAACCTGAACCCCTTTGACGAGGATCTTGCACAGTCTCATGGATCAACAGGTATAAGTCAATACACCTTATAGAAATAATATATTTTTAAAAAATTACAAGAAAAACAAACTTCCTCAGTTTTGCAAACCTCAACATTAGCAGCAAATCTAATACAGTTATCAACACTTGAGGCCCCAATTGGACTTACTCAAATTTTAATCTCAACATCAACTTTATGGCCGACTTCTTCATCAATATTACCCTCATTTGCAAAATATCTCTCTCATTACCAACTAACTCTCTCATTTGATGGTGCATAGGTATCACCAAATAGGTATTTGTCAGATGTGTCTTCCTCAAGTGAGGGAAATCTAGGAATAGAAGAGGAAAGTGAGACATGTAGTAGATCTCAAATAGGGAGATCAACTAGAGGTCGAAAGATTAGAAGAAAATTCAATAAATGCATGGAATTTTTTCTTTCTCAAGGGGGGTCATGTTCTTATGATGATGAGACCAAAGGTGACATTGAGGTGCCCTTGAGGTACAAACATCTACTGAAACAATGTGTACCCAAGGAACTTCCTCCAATAAACACTAATTTTTGTGTTAATGAGAGGATATATCGCATAGCACCTTCGTCGTTACATGGTTTGGGCCTATTTTCCATGGACAACATAAAGGTCTATTACAACAAAGTTGCTAAATTGATGGAGTTTGTTGGACCTTGTTACAGTTATAATGATTGGATGCAGATTGTTCGATATAAAAAAAGTATGTGTAGGTATGCACTGTCAACCAATTATATACAACAAAAAGATAATGATCAAAGTAAACGAGTGGCTGTATACATTGATGGAAGACCAAAAGTAATGGGGAATATTGTAGGTTTTATAAATATTACACAACCTGGGTCAACTAATAAGCAACCCAATTGCATATTTGAGGCACGTGAGGGAAATTGTGTGTTTGTATGTGCGATTAAATCAATAAGTGTAGGGGAAGAGCTGCTAATCGATTACAATTTGAATCATATAGATACAAACAAAGCTACTATCATGGGGGTGGTACGTACTATATAGATACCATTTAAGCCAACTTCCAATTAATGAATCCAATAAACCATTGTATTATTAAGTTTTTTTGCTAAGTCTATTGGTTTCATTTCGCTAACATTTTTATATTTTTTCTTTGTCACAGGGCCACATGGATCCACCACATAGCACAGATAGGGGTGTAGGTCCCAACACTTCTATGGAGCAGGTAAACCTCATTGTAATTGTACAAATTAGATAGAAGCAAACTGTTACATTATGATCTTTTCTTGAGTGTTTTGAAGTAATTTTGATAGTGTTAATTATATTCTTGACACAGACAGATGTTTGGGATAAGGGAAAGGAACCTGCAGTACCTCAGCACCTCCATAGGGATGTGGGGGGCTCGATAGTGTTAGGCACTAATGACATCGCACTTAGCACAAACTCTATGCAATTTGTACAAAATAATATTAGAAAAATTAGGCAAGAGATTGTTGATTTAGCAACCATAAGTCCTCAGACTGATGAGATAACAAAGAGGGTGTAACTATTGTTGACGACAATGGAAAACTTGCAAGTAAGCAGTAATGAAAGCTTTAACCATAACAAAAGTTCAATAATGGTTTATATTTTTATCTCTTTTATGTCATTAACTAAAATATGTATGTGTTGTTTTTACAGAAATTTATAGGGCCTCATCATCCTGGTGGCGATGATCAGGGTATTGCGAGTAGTTCAGGTGATGACCATGTTCTATATATTAAAACCACTCCTTTGGACTTGTGAACTTGCTTTTTTAATGTTTTACATATTTGATGTATTACTCTTCAGCTGCTGACATGGGCCTGAGGTCGAGCCCAACTATATTGCCGACTGCAATGTCGACAACACGTAGCATGCAGACATCATCTATTGCACCGGCTCGTGTTGACCCACCCACTGGTGGTAGATCCCTCTTTTTCTTTCTCTTTCGTTATGTGTTTATTACCCTTGAAGTTTTCTTTCTTGGAGGCATTTCATAGTGGATTCATTTACTATGGCAAGAGATGCACATGAGGATTTGCCAGAGGTGAGTACTGTTGATAACATACCATCATTTCCTGGATCTTCCTGTATTGCTAGTACGGGAACATTGCAGGCCACATTGGTGGTGAGCGATGAAGAATTGATTCCCTTGAAGATACAGAAGGTTCCAGGTACTTTAAAAATATTATTATATATAGTCTAATTGTAATTTACTTACTGATCACTCATTTTGGACTAATGATCCCATGTTTTTTTTGCAGGAAATGATAATTTTTATAAAAATCATAATGACATTTCATTCCAGATATTTGGGCCCACCATATGTAAAAGGTGGAACATCATATGTGAACTAACCCTTATCCACTATTTTGATTTCATATCATTGCTAGAATAGTTTTCCTTTTATCCATTTATTGAACTATATCAAAGGTAGCTTCAGTTTCTCTCTAAATCTAACAAGTTTGTTTTTGCTTTAAAGGTGGAATGACCAAGAAAAAAAGTTAAACATGTAAGGAAAATATCTCCCTGCATAGGTAAGGAAAGAAAGAATGTAGATCCTATGTGTAAAACTTATATCCTTTCATAATCATGCAAACATAACTTTCACAATAAAAGCCAAGTCTTGTCCAAAAAGCTGCAACTTCCCCATCAAATGGGGAGGTAACTCCCCAAAAAAAAGCTTGGCATCATGCCCTCTAAGGGAACTTCATTGCTGCAAACTAAATTGTATGCCTTCCATGACCATTCAAGAATCCCTTAATAGTGGCCCACACTAAGAGTGGCAATATATAACTATCTAGGTACTCTAATATTCCTTCCTCCCATCCTAGTGCAACATACCAATGCACAAATGACCATAGATTTGTGGATATAGACAGTCCACATTCAAGTCATCTGACTATAGCCAATGGGTGGATTAAATCCATACAACTATGTAACTTATAGATCTAAAACAATACGCATGTAAAACTCATCATCACATCAATAACTTACAAACTGAGATGCAAAGAAATACCATATGGATCTCAAGACAAAGACACCAAATCAACTCCAAATCCGATTTGCCAAACAATTCCACTAGTCAAGGAATCCATCAAGAAAATATTGTAGAGATGATGAGGGACTAATGATTGCATACCAACATCTCCTCAACGAGAAATTTTCAAACAACCTACTTGAATAATGCACTAAACATGCATGCAAACCCACAACTATCTTTCATCTAGAACCACCTATTGATGTTTTTTTATGCACCGCGAACACAATAAAAGACCAAGGTATTCTATCATCTCTTGAACAAAGAAACTTTGAATGCTAAACAAAGTGATCAATCAAAGCAACTCCAAGGTTTACAATACGAACTATGCAACTTAATTGCATGGGATAGACTTAGTGAATATGGTGTGATTTTGCTGGAATCGCAAGGGGGCTTATGTTTTTGTTGAACTCTACTGGAACTTGGACTCTACACTAACTTGCTTGGAAAATAAAAGACAAAGGAGATAAAGGGTTTAGAGATCTAATTTAATCCTAAGAACAGTGACAATAAAGGATGATGATTTGATAGATGAATTCCATAATCAAGCTTTGCTTTGCCATGCAGAAACAAGTACACAAAACTAATGCAATCTTCTAAGGAATAACGAAGGGTTTTCATATCATGAACATTCATTCAAATACCCAAAACTAGCACAATTTAAGTGAACATTCACAATTGAACTTATGCTTAATGAAGTTCAGACTAACCATACATTGCAACTTACAACCAGCAAATTACAAATAGTATGAACAGGAATTCCATCAAGAAATCATCACATTTCTCCATTGCAATATATAAACTTTATCTACACTTGAGAAGTAACAAGAAGCCATGCAACATGTAGAAATTACACATAGAAGTCCACCATGCTTCAATGAAGATCATGTATTAAAATCAACAAGTCTTGGCAACAATTCCTTCTTTCCTCCTACTCTACTATACTTGCTATCTAACTGCTATCTATGAACTATTAATTGTTGACTAGCAACTATTAACCTTTACAAATGAAAAGGCTAGGCCTTTTATAGACCCCCATTATAATGAATGACCTAGATTGACTATCAAATCAACAGTCAAGATAATATAGTGAAACCCTAATTAGGGCTTGTTATAACAAACTCCATTCTAGCCAATTAAATAATTACATTGAATAGGACACATGTCCACCTTGAATTCTAACCAATGAGGAAATAGGTTAGGTATGCTTGAACAAACTTTGATACATTGCAATGTGTCACTAGCTCATTCATTAGATGAATCAAGTACGATGAACTTGGACATGTCAATGTGGCTTCACTTGATTAGGTTGACAATGATTGGATGCAAACTCAACTTTCCAAGTCAATCATCACAAAGCTTATGTGATTGAGAAATATCTCTTGATACTCAACATTATCTAGTTTTCTCAACATGATGAAGGTGGTGGGACATATTCCCAAATTGTATCATCTAGATGATCAAGTCCTTAGCTTTTGATTAATTCTTCTGAAACTATCTACTTGATCATGTTTGTGTCCTTCCATCTTCTTGATAGTTCTTGATCCTTTTATGTGACCGTGTGCTTAATGAAGTATATGTTTGATGATGCTTGGTCCTCCTTTTGTTGCATCTCCGTACCGATGATGCTTGCTTCAACTTCATGGTGCATATACTTGACTTGAATGGCTTGCTTTGATGAAATCCTCTTTGAGATTCAAAAATCTACCTCTTTGTGGGGTAATTCACCTTGGTGAATATGTTTGATATAGACTTTGTAATGCCTAGACTTGATGTAGAACCCACTTATTCTTGATCTATCCAACCTTGATCACCTTTGTAACTCTAACTTGAATACCTTGATCATTGGTGATTGATGTCTTACATATGGCCTATCATGTTGTAGATCCCTTCATTTTAAAGCAATCCTTATTGATTTCTCCTTATTCTACTAATTACTATTCTTGGATTTTCGAAGGGGATGCAAGACAATCTTCTGTTTCTTCCTTGTTTAATCCTCATAATATCTTGATCATCATTTGACATTGTCCTTGCACCTTGAGATGCTCCTTCCTTTGTATTGCATTGTTGAAAGCTTTGAATAGGTTTAGCTCCTCATGTTGCCATCCTAAACTCGTGAATCTTGGTTTTGATATTGATGTGAAAACCCTCCATGATGCCAATGTCCTCTTTCATGCCTTGAAGCCTCCTTTCATCAAGTGTCTTCATCCTTGCATTGAAGCATGATGTTGGCATGCTCTACATGCTGGGTAAGGTGTTCTTTTCCTTGTAATGAAGTCCTCACATCCTGAAAGCAAGAAAGAACATATCGTGAATGAAATGAAAAACAAATAATGCATCACAAATAAATTTAATCTGATTTTATACCCTAATTCACAGACTTGCTCCCTAATTCTTCTCCTCTTAATTGGTTGCAAATTGAATTTGATGAGCATTTGATCTTTGTTTTATATGCTTCCTTTTTACCTTTGCTTTCATTTCACCTCCATAGGTCGGCCAACCCAATAATTGTTTATTAAATTCATGAATTTACCTTCCTTCTAGCTGACTTAAGGTGCTCTTCTCTTGCTAAGTGGGTTTGGACTCCTCTCATGCATAGATTTAGGTGCAAATAACAAGAAGGTTTGCACAGATTGGGGTCAGCAATGTAGAAAATTACTGATTTTATCCTTTAAACGTTTGCATTTTTCCTCAAAATAAGGCCAACTTAGGGCTATTTTACCCCTGAGTGGGTTTGAAAGGCTCATATGCATAGAATAGAGGTGAGGGAGAGAGAGAGGGTGAGAGGAAGAGATAATGACCTAGAGAGGGTAGAGAAAGAGAAGTAGAGAGGGAGAGAAGAAGAGAGGGATGGAGAAAGAGACCTAGAGAGGGGAGAGAGAAGAGAGATAGTAGAGAGGGATAGAGAAGAGAGATAGAATAGAGATACCAATGCCAATCTTTTTCTATAAAAAAAGAATTTCCAAAAAATCGGCCTACCGTTGGAATTCTGACATCAAAGCATAAAAATTCTGACAGAGGAGTGCCATCGGATGCACAACATCCTCGTTAGAACTCTCCTGGAGGCTGTCATAATTCTGACACCAAAGGGTTAAAATTACGACGGCCTCTAGGAGAGTTTCGACAAGGATGTTGTGCATCCGATGACACTACTCTGTCAGAATTTTTACGCTTTGATGTCAGAATTCCGATAGTAGCCCGAGATCGAGAGGGTATTCTTTCTGGGTATGAGTATCAATGGCAGCCATTAGAAAGGATGGGGCTGATGTTGGAATTGCGATGACCACAAGGATAGTCAGAACTTCTGACAAAAAGTTTTCGACGGCTTTTTTTGTCGGTAGTGCAACAAAAATGCGTCGGAATTCTGACGATTTGCCGTCGAAATTTTGACCCGAATGTACTAGTGTAAGGGCATGGTTGTCAGTGAAGACTACAAATTCTTTGGGTAGCAAGTAATGATGCCACTTCTTCTATGGTTGAACAATTTAATACAAATCCAAGTCATATGTGGAGTACCTTTGTTTAGCTTCATTTAACTTCTCTAAGAAGAAAGCTATAAGATGTCCCTCTTAGCTTAAAATTGCCCCTATTTCCCTTTGGCTTGCATCACATTCTACTATAAAGAACTAGTTGAAATCAGGCAATCTAAGGGTTGGAAGCTTTGCTATCTTGGTGTTAAACATTTCAAACCCCTTATCGGCTTCCTCTGTCCACTTAAAGTGACACTTATTCCCTCCTTTAATGGTATTGAGAATAGGAGCACAAACATGGCTAAAGTTTCTCACAAACTTCCTATAAAAAGATGTCATTCCATGAAAGCTTCTAACTTCACTTATGTCCCTAGGAATAGGCATAATAAGTATTGCTTCTACCTTACTTGGATCCATATTTAAACATCCATAAGAAATAACAAAACCAAGGTACACAAGCTCTATTTTTAAAAACTCATATTTTTAAAGGTTAATCTTGAGTTGAGCCTCCTTCAACTTCTTCAAGACCATCTCCATATGATTGAGGTGTTCCTCCTTGGTCCTATTGTAGATCAAAATGTCATCAAGACACACAATAACAAATCTACCAATAAACTCAACTAAGAATTCATTCATGAACCTTTGGAAGGTACTAGGTGCATTGGTGAGGCCAAATGGCATCACCAACCACTCATATAGGTCTGCATTGGTTCTAAAGGTTGTCTTCCATTCATCTCTAGGTCTGATTCTGATATGATGATAACCAGACTTCAAGTCCACCTTTGTGAAGTAGCTTGCACCTTCTATATTGTCTAATAGGTCATCAATCCTTGGCATGGGAAACAAGTACCTTATAGTAATCTTGTTGATTTCTCTGGAGTCTATGCACATTCCCCATTTGCCTCCTTGTTTAGGCACTAACATAGTAGGTGTTGGTATTTTGGATATATTGATATGGTTTTGTCATTGATGTCAGCACTTGTCAACACTTGATAAACATTTGGATATCTTTGGTTATGTTCACCAGCATGTTCAGTGACTTATGCACAGTCACCGGTATCTGGTTAACTGAGAGGTTATATTGTTCACCGACACTAAGGATGATCTGTTATCATCTGGAGATTACTTGGTTATGTCGAAGACATTTTTTGGACACTTGGTTTTGGTGATTGGTTCATTGGTCTAATTGGGTTTGCATATTTGCTATTACCGGCAAATAGGTCTAGGTTATGGACCGACAAGCTTATCTATTCTAGATCAGCACAACATGTTATGGAGATGATTTATTATTATTGTAAATGCATTGAGCCGACATCATACATCACATATTGATTCATTTGAAATTGATTTTATTATAATCTCTTAGTGAGTCAACCTACACATTTGGTCTTAGGTTTTTGTATAAATGTAAGATCTCATTATGAGATTGTGTGGTAGAGTGTGGAAAAGGATTGTAATAAGGTATATGTGAATATAAGAAGAGCTATACACACAAATATCATTCAAGATTGAAGGAAGGTTTGAAGAAGGCAAATAAGAGCTTAATCGGTACTGAATCCAACATATGAAGATGCTATTTTGAGCAGTACATTATCATTGGATTTAACCATCCAATTGTAGTCAATGTGACTCCCATTTTGTGATTGAGAAGTGAGCTCTAGGCAGTTGGCCTTTCTGCATGTGCAGACTCCATATTGTATACACATACTATCTGTGGTAGTATCATCTGATTGTGCGTAAGGTTTCCCACCATGGTTTTTCCCCTTACATGGTTTCCATATATAAATAACTATGTTATGTGTTGTGTATGTTATTTGTCTTTCTATTTCATGCATTAAACTTTACCGGTACTACAATTAACTGTTAAACTGTCTACCAAAATTAAAGTTTGGTTTACTGATATTAACCATTAAGTTTGGTTAAGTTAGTTTTGGTTTGAAATTATTGGACAACTGATTCACCCCCCCTCCCCCTCTGAGTTTCCTCCGGGACCTAACAGTAGGAACAACACATGGACTCAAACTCTTCTTGATAAACCCTTTATCTAAGAGTTCTTGCACTTGCTTGGCGATCTCTTCATTTTGACTAGGTGTCATTTTTTAGGTAGCTTTGTTTGGCAGATTGGCCCCTGGTATTAAGTCTATTTGATTATTCATATCTCTCATTGGAGGCAAAGAATCAGGCATGTCATCCCCTATCACTTTTGCATATTGTTTGAGTAGACCTTGCTCCTCTTAAGGCACATCACCCATTGGATCTGCCTTAGCTTCATCTCTAGGCTTCAACACTATAGCATGGCCTTGATGACCTTCTTGCTTCAACACTTTGAGAAAATATTTATCTCTCATTAGCATCGTACTAGAGCCTATTTTCTTTTCTTCCTTTAGATTAGGTAGTGGATCCATTTGGTACTTCTTCCCATTCTTGGTGATAAGATAGTTGTTCTTTTCTCCATCATGACTAGCTCTCACATCATATTTCCATGGATGGCCCAACAGCAAATGACAAGCATCCATAGGCAATATGTCACATAATAATATGTCCTTGTACTCACCAATTTCAAAGTCCACCCATGCTTGTTCATCAACCAATACATGTTGACCCTGGTTGAGCCATGATACCTTTTAAGGAGTGAGATGAGACAATCTTTTTAGTTTGAGTTTGTCCACCATTTCAACTGAGACAATATTCTTAGTGGAACTTGAATCTATAATCACTTTATAAATCTTCCCATGTGACCTACAAGTGGTTCTAAACAAACTTTTCCTCTATGGTGGCGCTTGAGCTTGGGGTATCTTGAGCATTGTTCTCCTCATCATCAAGTTTTCTCCATCTGTCACTGGCCCTGCCTTGCTAATTGAAAATTTTATACTCTGAGTGTCCTCCTCTTGCAACAATTGAGTTCTTTTTTCCCCCATGTATGAGCTTGTGGAGCTTAAGGCTTTTCCCAGGCACTTACTCATGGTATACCCAACTTGATTGCAATGATAACACCTACCAGTGAAGACTGTATTTCCTCTTCCTGAGATTACAAACCTACCCCTAAAATTGCTCCTTCCTCTATAGGATCTTCTAAATGCTCCTCTCTGAGAGTCCCCACTACCTTCTTGGCCTTTTTGCTCTTCATTTCTTGGTGATTGTTGCCCTCTACCAAAATTTCCTCTACCTCTGAAATTCTTACCTCCCCTATGTTTTTTATTTTGTTCACTCATCCTTTTGATCTTCTCTTCTGCCCTTAGGGCCAACTAAAAACACTTATGGACTATTAAGATCTAGAGGGAAACTAAGAGGGGGGGGGGGGGGGGTGAATCAATTGTCAATTAATTTCAACACAAATATAGCTTATTCAAAGTTGACACTTAATACCGGTAAACCAAACTTAATGTCGGTTAACAGATTCACAGTTAATATCAATATCAATGAAACTTAAAGCATGAAACAGAAAGAGAAACAACATCCACAACACATAACATAAAGATTTTGACATGGAAACCCTATAAGGGGAAAAACCACAATGGGAAACCTTACCCACAATCAGATGATACTACTGGAGATAATATGTGTATATAAATGGGGTCTACACATGCAAAAAGGCCAAATGATTAGAGCAGACTACTCAAATGGGAGTCACAATGACTATAGTAGGATGGTTAAATCCTAGAATAAAGTACTACACAAAATAGCATCTCTAATACTAGATTCAATACCAGCTAAGCTCTGATAAACACCTTCAAACCTTCCTTGAACCTTCTCTATGGTCTGCTCATATGATCTTCAATATTTGCACATACCATGTTACAATACCATAACCTTACATACCATATCTCATCTCACAATTGAGATCTTACATATATACAAAACCTAAGACCAAATGTGTAGGTCGACTCACTAAGAATATTACAATAAAATCAATTACAAATAAGTTTTGATGTGATGCATCATGTCGACTTAATATATTTACAACAATATCCAACCAATAAATCATCTCCATAACATGCCATGTTGATCTCAAATAGATAATGCATTCTGGTCCATAACCTAGACCAATCTGCTAGTAATATAAAAAATGTCAGCCTGATTAGAGCAATAACCAAAACACCAAAACATGTCTTTGACATAATCAAGTGATCTCCAGATGATAACAAGTCATCACCAGTGTTGGTGAACCATATAACCTGGTAGTGAACAATATATCGGTGACTGTGCATAAGTCATTGAACTTGCCGAATAAACCAATATAACCATAGATCTCCAGAAGGATAAGTGTTGACATCAATGAAAAAACTAATACAACACATCCATAATACCAACAATCTCCCCCTTTGGCATTGATGGCAACACTAGATGGAAAAACATCTAAGTGCCAGAACAGAATGCCAAAAACCAAAAACCAACAATCTCCAGAATAGATCAATACTAGAAATCAAAATACAAATGTATATCTCTCCCAATGAAATAATGTCTCCAAAAGAATAATCTCTCCCCCAAGCATAATTTTTTTCCATAGATATCTCTCCCCCTTTGACATCAAATGCCAAAGCAATAAAAATACTAGAACATACAACTAGCTAATATAACCAATTACTATAACCAACTAATCCCCCTGAGAAGTAGCTCTCCTCCATCAAAGATGGAAAAAAAAGTTTTCTCCGTTAGTTTCTATCGATTTGATGCCAATCTCCAATTGTCTAAGTCTCTACCGATGACGCTATTACCCCAAGCTACTCTCTGAGATATTCAAAGGTTTCCTTAGGCAAAGGCTTAGTAAAGATATCTGCAATCTGCTCTTTAGTATTCACATAAACCAATTTCACTTGATTTGCTTCAACATTCTCTTTTAGAAAATAATATTTGATAGAAACATGTTTAGTCTTAGAGTGAAATACTGGATTCTTTGCTATATCAATTACTATTGAATTATCACAATAAATGATTATAGGTTCTTTGCATTTTACCTTTATGTCCTTCAACATTTGCTTAATTCATTATACCTGAGTATAATTAGTTGCTACTGGAACATATTTTGATTGTGCTGTTGATAATGATGTACAACTCTACTTCTTGCTTAACCATGAAATCAATCTGCTACCAAGAAAAAATGCTCTGCCAGTGGTTCTCTTTCTATCATCTACATCTCTTGCCCAATTTGCATCAGTGTATGCACATAGATCAAAATTTTCATCTTTAGGATACCATAAACCAAGATTTGTTGTGCCTTGTAGATATCGAAAAATCCTTTTTATTGCTGATTCATGATTTTCTTTAGGATTACTCTAAAATCTTGAAACAATACATACTGCATTCATTATATCAGGTCTTGTTTGTGTCAAATACAGTAAACCTCCAATCATAGATTTGTATCTTTTCGGATTGACAAGAGTTCAATCATCCTTCAATGTCAACTTCTTAGTTGTAGTCATAGGAGTACGTACCAATTTAGATTTTTCCATACCAAATTTCTTCAATAGTTCCTTCAAGTATTTTTTTTGACATATGAATATACCTCTATCAGTCAGTGAAATCTGCAATCCTAAAAAGAATTTTATCTCCCCAATCATAGACATTTCAAATTCTTCCTGCATGTTTTTAGCAAAGTCTTTACATAATCCATCTTCTCCTCCAAAAGTGATATCATCAACAAAAACTTCAATAACCAAGATGTCATTATTAGTCACTTTGAAATATAAGTTGTTGTGAGCATTACATTTAGTGTAACCAAGCTTCAAAAGATATTTGTCTAATCTAGCATACCAAGCTCTAGGAGATTGCTTCAATCCATACAAAGCTTTCCTTAATCTGCAAACCATGTCTTAATCATTTGTCAATTAAAATCCATTAGGTTGTTCAATGTAAACTTCCTCTTCAAGATCACCATTCATAAATGCACATTTTACATCAATCTGATATACTTTATAGTTCTTATGTGTTGCAAATGCAAGAAATAATCTAATTGTCTCAATTCTAGCTACCGGTGCAAAGGTTTCATTATAATCAATTCCCTCTTTTTGTGAATATCCTTTACACACTAATCTTTCTTTGTTCCTGATTACCTTACCATCTTCATTAAGTTTATTTCTAAATAACCATTTAGTTCCAATTACATTTGTGTCTTCAGGCCAGGGAATTAATGTCCATGTATTGTTCTTTTCAATTTGTTCTAATTTATCTTCCATTGCTTTAATCCAATGTTCATCTTGACAAGCTTCAATAAGAGATGTTGGTTCAATTTGAGAAATTAAGCATACCTCTTCATTTGCTAGTCTTCCTCTTGTCATAACACCTTGATACTTATTCTCAATTATCTAACTTTCAGAGTGATTCAGTCTTACATACCCGGGTTTATTCACATGTTGTTGTTCTTTAGTCACTGTGGAATTCTATGATGATGTTGGTGTGATTGGATCCACATTTTGTATCGGTGCACTCTATATAGGTTCATTTATGATCATCTCAACTGTCAGTTCAGAATCTACAGATCTTGAATTTCCTCTAAATTGTTCATCTATCTTCACATTAGCACTCTCAATGATTTTCTGCAATCTTTTATTAAAACATCTATATGCCTTACTCTCAGATGAATAACCAAGAAATATTCCTTCATCACTTCTAGGATCAAATTTACCAACGTACTCATCTCTCCTAATATAACATTTGCTTCCAAATATTTTGAAATATTGAAGAGTAGGAGTATTACCAAACCATAGTTCATAAGGGGTCTTACCGGTTTCACCTTTGATGTGAACTTTGTTGAAAGTGTAAACCGTTGTATTCACTATTTCTCTCCAGTACACATGAGATAGATTTGCTTCCAATATCATGCTTTTGGCTACATCCAGGATAGTTTTGTTCTTCCTTTCCACAATTCCATTCTTCTGAGGTGCTAATAGTTGTCTTTTGATTTCATTCACTTCATAGAATGTATTAAACTCCTTAGATGCAAATTCTCCTCCTTGATCTGATCTCAAACATTTGATTTTCTTACCGGTTTCATTCTCTACCATTGCCTTGAATAATTTGAATTTTCCAAAAGCCTCTGATTTGTCCCTGAGAAAAGTAACCCAACACATTCTAGAATAATCATCAATGATTAGCATAAAGTATCTATCTCCCTATAGACTTCTTGTTCTTGCTGGACCACACAAGTCACTATGAATTAAATCAAGAACATTATTGAATTTCTCATAAATACTCTTAAAGGTTGTTCTAACTTGCTTTCCCATTTGACATTCCTTACATACCAGATTATGAGGTTTCACAATCTTAGGTAAATCCCTTACTGCCTTAGTTGAACTAATGTTTACAGTGCAATCAAAATTCACATGACAAAGTCTCTTATGCCATAACTAAATTTCATCAATATGTGCAATCAAGCATGTCTTATCATTGTTATTCAAATGAAAGATATTACCTTTATTCTGATTACCGGTTGCAATCTCTAATCCAGTTATGTTCATGATTTTGCATTTACCATTCTTGAATTATAATTGAAATCCCTTTTCAACTAATTGACCAGCACCCAAAAGATTATGCTGCAAACCTTCAACATAATAAACATTGTCAGTATTGTGTTTACTGTATATGGTGAAAATGGATAACAATAATATTGAAAGACTAAATGAATTCAACCACAAAACCCTAGCCTAACAACAAGAAAGATCCACCATAACATATGAAGATTACCTAAGACAATGCAAATCAAATGAAATCACAAAGATTATACCATCACATGCCCAATAGGGTTTGGATCTCCATTATTCCTATCTCCATTGATCTTGCTTGATATATTTGCTCTCAGATTTTATGTGTGCACAAGAGCTCAACAAAGAACGAAAATGTGGTTGCAAGTAGGATCACATATGAAAGTGAAAAGTGTAGTGTAGTCAATTGATTAGTCAGGATGCATAGATTGATTAGAATAGTTAGGGTTGATAATGAAGGAAGTATCCTCTTATATAGAAGACACTATAATTGTAGACACCTAAAAATGGTCAATGCTTGCGGAGCCATACTTTAACATTTGCGCATTGCCTCATTTTAGGTTTTTGCGTCACATTAACATTTCCCCTATTTCACACACTTGGTTTTTATCATTTGCGAGCATCGAGTCATTCTTCTACATTCTTCATTCGTCTCACTCTCAAATTTGGTCTTGTCGACAACACTATCCAGTTATGTCGCATCAATGTGCGTGCTCATTTGTCATCATTTTGGACATCGTCAATCCTAATTAGGGTTTTGTCCTCTTATCAATCTTATCATCTGGTGATCAATTTGTCATTGATCGTTGTCATTTTCAATCTTGTCATCTTGCAATCTATTTTGTCATCAATTCTTGTCCTCTTGTTAATCTTGTCATTTTGCGATCGATTTGTCATCGATCATTATCTGTCTCAATTATGTCAATTTGGATCAATTAGTCATTGTTCCTTGTCAATTGGGCCTTTATCTCAATCAAATCATTTATCAACATTGGTCCTTTGTCGGTCAGAATCATGGTCATAATCGAATCAACGTCAATTATCTTTCATCAAGACCTAATTGTCATCTTTGCATTGCTAATTCATCTTTTAGGGTTTCATGATTTAATCATTTAACCTTGTTTGTCATTTCTCTCTCTAGGATTAATAAATTATTTATTTATCCTAAGTCTTCTCATCGCAATTAAATGTTCATTTAATTGGCTAATTATTCCTCTTTTTGTGAATTAATTAATAAATAATAAATTATTAATTAATTTACCTATTTCCTAATTTTCATCAATTTTCTAAATTTTCTATTTTTCTAATTCTGAATTTCAATTCTCTCCTATTTTTCTCCTAATTTCATGGGAATGACATAGAAATTTGTCATAATTTGTCATAATTGACAATCAATCAATTCTTGACATAGAAATTTGTCATAAATTGTCATGAATTATCAATCAATCAAATTTTGCATAGAAAGTGCATAATTTGTCATAAATTGTCATAATTGACATAATTGATTTGCACTTTCCATTTGAATCTCTTCATGCTAATTTGATCCATCTCTCCAATTTGTCTATAAATTGGATGAATTTCTTCAATCCCAACTAATGAGAATGAGAATAATCACTTTTTCGAGTCAATCACGCTTCGAGTACTCTTGTGCCAATGTCAATCTTGCTTTCACATTAGGTTTATGCAGTTGAAGGTGAGATCCACAAACAAAGGCTATTTGGAGAAGAAAGAAGGACAATGGAGCCACATGAAGGAAGCATTTAGATCTACATTTGGTTTGCATAGTCTTTAGTTTTGAATGTTTCATTTTCATGTCTTTATTGAGTGTGTTAGGATAGATCATTGCAATTTGCTTTTTTGATTGAGCTAGACTATTATTGATATTTGCTTTGATGATTTCCGATTTCCTACTAACGATAATTGGTGAACCCGATGTGAACACTAACCATCTAACCCCTTAGCTGTGTTTTTGAGTGCTTTTGAGTTGATTTGCAGGTGAAAAAACCCAAAAACAGGGTAGTGCAGGGTTTTCTAGGGACTTCTGCGCCTATGTGAGACAAACTGCGCCTGTGTCAAGCAACCTGTGCCTGTGTTAAATACATTCTGTGCCTGTGTCATGACTTCTGCGCTTGTGTAAAGTCCAGAAATAGAGGTAAAAATGGAGTGTTTTACTTGAAAATTGTTTGTTTTGCATTCTGTTTTCTGCTTTTTGGTTTTTGGTACTAATTCTCTATGCAGAACCTTGGCATATGCATGGCAAAGACAAACAAATGAAACTACTAACACATTTTTGTGCAGGTTCGATAGTCAAAGACTAAACATTTCAAACTTCTGACTTGGGTTTTGCAGGTTGCCTTGGAATACAACTAAACTTTGTGTTTGAAATTAATGTTTAGGCACCTAGTGATTTCTAAATAGGATGGAATGAATCTATGCTTGATTTGATTGTTGAGTTTGACATTGAAGTAGGAGAGTATGCTCTCATCCTTTTTAGGGTGATCAGAAATCCAGATCTTCAATACCATGCTCATGTCTTTGATTGTTAGTCACCTTTAGAGGGCCTGCCTTCCCGACCATTTGCTTTTGCAAGCAAGTGATAATCGTGAGAAGGGAACGACCCAAAGTGAGTATGGCTAGAATACCTTGGCATTCTAACTCACTAAAAACAAATACCTGATGGGTGAAAGCTTTGAAGGAAGGGTTACGTGGGAATTATAGTTACTTGGGAAGTGATGACCCTTGAACTCTTTCTCATATCAACATCTAAGTAGGACCTCACGGTCTAAATCATGCTTGCACGACTACATTTGTTTGGTATCTTGATGGGCTTAATGTCTCAATCACGCTTGCATGACATCAAGGAGTAACACTTAACAGAATTCCTTACTAAACACCTTATATTTAAAGGCCAAAAACCCTTCTAGTTGCTTGAGAAGGACAAGTTCGGATACTTGGAAGAGATACTAAGGTCGCCATGGGGATATTTCCATGGGGACTGATGCTTGGCTGCCCTGAGAAGTGAGTGCCATGGAGGGGAGCCCATGGGATCAAGCATCTATGTATTCTCCTTGAATCTCATAACAAGTCTACCTCTCAAGTACCTAATGTCCTTGCCTACCATAAGAAATGTGTGAATGAGCATGATTGTATTGAGTCTAAGTTGAAATATCTTGTCTTCTTTGTTTGTCAAAAGTTGAATTGCATATCATTTCAAAAACAAGACAAATTGATTCAAAACAAAGTTCAACATAAGAGCATTTCATCCAACAAACTTCAAAACACCTTCAAACATGGTTGTCAAACATTGTTCAAAATATTGTATCAACATTCATGTCACTTAGATTTAGGTTCATCCAAGGTTGTATTTTGCAAAGTTCATTATCAACTACCAAGGTTAGGTTTCACCTAAGTCATACTCCTTTGCATATCAATAAGGGTCATCCATTTGCATGTGTCCTCTTGCATTAGAGTAATAGCATTGTCATGCTTTGCATACCCTAAGTCTCTTCATTAAGTTTAGGTTATTATCATATCATATTAAGGTCATTTGCATAGCAATTGTCCCTTTGCATATAGTCTCAAAAACTAGGTTTTGTCATACTTGAGTAACCCAAATCTTTGATAAACCTTAAGTCATTGTTAAGAAGTCTAGACCTTGTCAAACCTTTTCTTTTTATATCATTATTCTCATTTGGTTAAACCTAGCTTAGTATCCAAGCATATAGGGGAGACTTTGTCATTTGTCCTTTTGTCACTTGGTCCTTTTGTCCTTTGAGGTCTAGACATCATTTCAATTTCCTAAGGGTCTCTTTTAGATTTGCATTCCAAAAAGTTTGTCAAAATCTTGAAAAACAAACAAAAACATAGGTTGCATTCTTGCCATAGATTGCATTCTCATTCATTTAGTTTTCATTTAGTTGCATATCATATATTGTCTTTGAAAAGTTCCAAAAATATTGCATTTGCATAAGTGACATGCCTGTTGAAACAAGATCAAAATCTAAAAAGATGGGTGAACCAACGTATCAACCCATTGACAACATATCAAATTCACAATTTCAAACCAGTCAAATAGTACAAATTGAAGGTTCATCAAACACATCACTACCACCGTATGGAATGGTTCAACTTGGACCACCTCCATTATATGAACCAATGTTTGTACCTATGAAACCAGGACATGGGAGTGTTCCACCAACTCCAAGAGGAAATGCACCTTTCAATTGGAATCAACCAAACTTGCAACATGAAATACAAAAATTGTATGAAGAACAAACCCTCTCACAAGGATTTGGTTAAGATCAAGGCATTCACCAAGAAACGAATCCAAATGTCCAACCAGATTCTTCATCAGATTTCGATACTTCTGATGATGTTGACATGTTCCTTCAAGATCCAAAGATAACAAAAAAGATGGATAAGTTCTTGAACAAGGTCTTTAAGATGTTTCCACAAAAGTATCTTAACATGATGAGTAATGTGACCTCTTCAAGTGAGCAAATCAATGTGCAAAAACAACAAGGCGGTGAGTTGTTAAGTTTCTCTCCACATCCAAATGAAGAAAATGTGCAACCCGAAACTCAGCCTACCTTGATGAGTAAACGTGCTTTAAAGGCATTGACAATGACTATTCCTCAAAAGTCACCATTTGAGACAATAAATAATCCATTATTCAACACAACACCTGTAACACAAGATCAAATAAAGACCATGCAAATATTGACAACTATCCCTCAACAAGAAGTAGTTCCTTATATGCATAAAATTGGATCAAAATCTAAGATGCAGAAAAGCTTCACGACTGGAATGCCTGATATCACTAATGTCCAAAGCAATTCCATGATGCAACAAAGTTCATATATCCCATTAAGCTCAATATACTTGCCAAACACTATTGCGATAGATCCTTCGATGATGGTGACACAAAGAACTACGGATAGTGGTTTGCACCAACAACAATTATTGCAACAATTGAGTAATACACAAAAAGTGCAATCGAATGTGCAAACAAGCAATGTACAACAACAACAATTTCGCATTCGACAACAAATTGCAGCACCTTCGGCATCATTACAAGTTAATGCAAACTTGCAACCATCACAATGGATTGGACAAACCACACAGCAAGTTAATGCAAGTGCTATACCCCATCTTAAGGAGAAACAACGAGAACCACCTAAACAAAGTTTTTTGCAAATGATGGGATATACACCGTGACAACAATTGGCACAAAGTCAACAAATTCTGATTCGTCAGCATCAACAACATGTGCCTCAATATGTGCCAAGGCAAACAAGCTATCCTACTTCACAACCACAATTGGTGCCTGTGCAATATCAACAACATACTCAATTGCAATATCAACCTAGGCTACAAGAAGCACAACAACAAGGTCGATATCAAGGCATAGCACAACCACAACAACAAGAGATGTACCAAGAACATTATATGCCGGAGACACCAAAAACGGCCATTTCAAAACATCAACAACCGATCGGAAATATGATGTATCGACAAAGAGTACCCACTGGGATTAATGATGGACCTCCAAAATCTGATACAATTGCGCAACAACTTGAGAAGTTGCAATGAAAAGTGGACGCATTAGAAACTAAAGGAACAAAGAAGTTGTATACAGATCAAGATTTATGTCCTAATCCATTTGACAAGAGTGTATACATGCCTCCATTCCCTAAGCATTTTGAGGCACCTAATTTTGAGAAATATAAAGGGAATGGCAATCCAAAAGATCACATTCGAGCATTTTTCATGGCATGTACTGAAGTGAGTTATGAGGAAACATATTTAATGTGCTTATTTGCACGAAGTCTCACGGGACAAGCCATGGATTGGTATTCACATCTGCCAGGAAATATAAAGACTTGGTCGAAATTGGCTCAAAAGTTTTTATCTCTTTTCACGTTCAACATCGACAGTGACGTGACCATGTCAGATTTATGCAACACCAAGCAAAAGCAAGGTGAACCATTAGTGACTTTCTTGCAATGATGGTGAAGCTTGTATAGTCATTCTTCCCTAGATATACCTGAAGAACAACAAGTGAATCTATTTATCCAAAATTTGGTCCCAGAAATGATGTATGAACTAAAATTGAAAAGTCCCAGTACTATTGAGAAACTCATTAAGAAAGGAATGAGCATTGAAACGACTCTTGTAGCTAAAGGAATTATCAAGCTCAATAAAGATAGTGACAACACAAATTATTCAGGGGACAGAAATAGATTTTGGTATAAAAATAAGAATGTCACTAATGATGGTGTTGTTGATGCAAGAGCGGTGAATGCAAATCAACCCCCATTCACAATCAAGAAATTGAGTGTTCCTAATATGTCAACTATGGAACAAAATCAAACACCAATGAGCAATGTTACTCAACAGCCGCAATACCAACAGCATGCTCAACAATACACTCAACAGTATAATCAACAACAAGGCCAACAACAAAACCAGCAACGCAAACCTTTCCGATCGAGGGATGGGCCTCCTCGACAATTTACGCCATTGGGAGAGCCTATTGAATCAGTAATGAAGCAATTAATACAAGCAAAATTTATTAAGCTACCAGATATCAAGGTAGAACCAGTGGTAAAACCGCATTGGTGGAATGATAATGCATACTGTGAGTATCATCGGTCCAAAGGGCATAAAACTGCATCATGTTTTCAATTGAAACATATGATTCAAGATTTATTAGAGCAAGGAGTAATTGAGGTAGATTCACCCCATGCGACCTCTAACACTAATCATACTATTTTCAAAACTCCTTTGCTTGATCATGACAAGGGTAAAGCGTCCTCTTCCAACTTTGCCCAAACAACAAATTATGCGAATACTAGTTATAACAATGTCATCAATTGTTTCAGAGCATCAAATGAGTATGTTTCCACCCTAAGAATAAAGGGACAAGATCCCTCTTGCGCGGTCACCACTCGTCAATCTAAAATAGTCCTGAAAGGAGCTCCTGCAGCTCCTTCCAAACCAACTCCTGCAAGCCAGTATAATCTCTTCGATCATCTAGGAAAGACACCTGCACAAATATCAATCCTTGAGTTGTTGAAAATGTCTCCCATGCATCATGCAATCCTGGATAAAGCTTTAATTGAGTCCACTGTCCCAACAGATATTGATGTTGACCAGTTTCAAGCCCAGATTGGACATCTAGCTATTTCCCAAAATGTCGCATTTTCTGATAATGATATCTCACCTAATAAGCTCCCTCATAATGATCCTTTACTCCTTGAAGTCTTTGTCCATAATTGCAAAATCCGATGAGTCTTGATAGATGGCGGAGTGAGTCTTAATATTTGTACCTTGAGAGTGGTCATTGGCCTTGGATATACAGAAAATGACATTGATGCTTCCAGAAGAATAACAATAAAAGCATATGATGATGCTGAGCGCCCATCCAAAGGGATAATTACATTGCCTATCAGAGTCGGTCCAGTGACAGAAAACACTTTCTTGCAGGTCTTGGACCTTGATCTCCCTTACAATATGATTCTTGGCCGTCCATGGATCCATGTAATGAAAGCAGTTCCATCCACTTATCATCAATGTTTAAAATATCCTTACGATGGAACTGAGATAACAATTCCAGGAGATCCTAATCCATTTCAATTTTGTGCTACTCTAAAGGATACCCCTCAGCAGCAAGTCCCAGTCAATAGAGAGGCCAATTCACATAGTTATGTGGATCCTAATGAATTGTTAGATGTTGTCAAAGGAAAATTGAAGATACAAGACCAAGGATGTGGAGAATATTCAATGGATCAAACATTCCTCATCGGGAATTTACCAATATCTCCAAAATCATATGGCAAACCGCATTTATTGCAAAAGGAACCTAAGGTCATTATTCAATATTAGCCTCCCACTACATTTACAAGATGGGGTGAACTTGACAAAGAAACTTTAGATGATGATATCATAGATTGGCTTTACAAAGATCCAACTGAAACCCCACCTGTCAGGTTGCCAGTGGAACGATATGACAAAGGGTTTACTATTCTGCAAAAGAAAGGATATGACAGTTGCAGTGGCTTAGGCCTGAACAACAATGGAAGGCTAGAACTTGTTATACCCAAGATGCGACCTCCAACTTTAGGGTTAGGTTTTGTACCATTGCGAATTGGATCCTCATCTACCAAAGTGCCCACATGTAGAAAAGGGCATGACTCTCATGATGAAATAACACCTGAGGATACCCGACCCAAAACTGATTCCAATGAATGGGAGTGGAGTTTTTTTTCTTCTAGCTCCTATGCCCTCGACAATATTTTCATTGACCCTGATAATTTGCCTATGGAAGACAAACATGAAATAACTCCTCTTCCTAAAACATGTCCTCATGCTTGGATAGAGTCATTCTGGGATCCAAGCTCCGAATTAGATACAAGCAGTTTGGATAGTGACACCACAGATGTTAACATCTTTACCATATCAGCCCTTTCTCTCCTTACAACCAATGATGACATGCCCCTCATCTATCCCTAGCTTATCCAACATGACCAACAAGAACCACTCACATTGGACTGTTTTCAAAATGATGAAGAAATTGCAAAATTCCTTGGACTACGGGAAGGCATGCCACAAGGTGATCATAAGGCAGGATTTTCTATTGACCTGGATTCCATAGTATATTTTGGGGAGTCAACTCCCTCTTCCAGTCATCAAAATGAAAAAAGAAAAGAAACAGTAAAAAATCAAAAGAATAGATCTTTGAGTGAAAACCATAAGGCACTCTCTGATCATACAAAAGTAAAAACAAAAGACGTACCTACAGGTGAAAACCTCTCTAAGACGCCCAAAGGTGGAAGAGTGGACATACCCCTATCCAGTCAGGACAAATCAACATTGCTAGTGGAAATGACTGAGGAAATCAATTTGGGTACACCTGATAACCCTAAGGTCATTCATTTTGCTTCTTCTCTATCAAAATAGGAAAAGATAGATTTTGTCAATTTCATTCTTGAGAAGAAGATCAGCTTTGCATGGTCCTATGCAGATATGCCTGGCCTCGATCCAGAATTAGTCCTTCATCATTTGCCATTGAAAGCCGATGCCAAGCCTGTCAAACAAAAACTTCAAAAGATGCATCCCCAGGTGGCTCTTTTGGTCAAGGTGGAACTGAAAAAATTACTGGATGTGGGCTTTATCAGAACCATTGATTGTGCAGACTGGATTTCAAATTTAGTACTAGTTAGCAAGGTAACTGGGGGCATCAGAATTTGTATAGATTTTAGGGATCTCAATAAAGCATGCCCTAAGAATGAATTTCCATTGCCAAATATCGACATCATAGTGGACATGACTGCTGGATATGAGATGCTTTCATTGATGGATGGTTTCTCCGGCTATAACCAAATTCGCATTGCTCATGAAGATCAACATAAGATAGCATTCACCTGTGCTTGGGGTACCTACTGTTGGAATGTGATGCCCTTCGGTCTTAAAAATGCAGGTGCAACATATCAAAGAGCAATGATGACAATTTTTCATGATTTCATGCATACTTTGATGGAGGACTATGTTGATGACTTGTTATGTAAATCTGTCACAAGAGATAGTCATTTAGCTATCCTGGGCCCAATCTTTCACCGAATGGAGACATACAAGCTCAGACTCAATCCAAAGAAGTGTGTCTTTGGTGTCACAGCTGGCAAATTACTAGGGTACATTGTTTCTCACAGAGGCATTGAGGTTGACCCTGCCAAGGTTAAAGCAATAATGGATATGCCTCCACCTTCAAATCTCCGGCAATTAAGAAGTCTACAAGGAAAGCTATAGTCAATCCGCCGCTTCATAGCTCAGTTGGCTGACAAATGTCATCCATTCCAGTATCTACTACATAAAGGTGTCACTTTTAAATGGACTGAGCAATGTCAATCAGCCTTTCAAGCTCTCAAAGAATATTTGCTGTCACTGCCTATCCTAATGCCTCCTATAGAAGGAAAGCCATTTTTATTGTATATTTCTGCAACTGAAACAACATTAGGAGTTCTCTTGGCCCAAGAAGATGAGAATAGCAAAGAGTGAGCTATTTATTATATCAGCCGGACACTGGTAGGTTATGAGCTAAATTATTCAACTATTGAAAGGGCATGCTTAGCAGTGGTATTTGCAACACAAAAGCTTCGACATTATATGTTAAGCCACCAAACATTGTTGGTTGCAAAAATTGATCCCTTAAAATACTTGCTTAGCTGAGCAGCTTTGACAGGTCACCTAGCAAAGTGGGTCATGATTCTCAGTGAATTTGACATTGAGTATATGGAGCGAAAGGCAATAAAAGGACAAGTCATAGCAGATCAACTTGCAGAGGCTCCTATTTATGATGATCATCCCATGTTGATAGATTTTCCAGATGAATTAGTATTTGCTATTACATCTTCTAATGAATGGAAGTTATACTTTGATGGATCCCATACCAAGTTTGGGTCCAGAGCCGACATCTTGTTTGTCACCCCTCAAGGTGATGCTATTCCCAAGTCCTACAGGATAACTTTTCATTGTACCAATAACATTGCAGAGTATGAAGCACTGGTTACAGGACTCTGAGTAGCAGTCCACTGGAACATCACGCATTTGCAAGTCTATGGAGATTCTCAATTAGTCATCTAACAAGTGAATGATGACTATGAAACAAAAGATGAAAAGCTTATTCCCTATAAGCATATGGTAGATTTCTTCAAGACCAAATTCACGGCTATCCATTTCAATCAAGTTCCAAGAATGCAAAACAAGTCGGCAGATACGATGGCTACGATTGCCTCCATGTTAAATATGCCAAACAATATGGACAAATGTGAATTTTTAGTCGAACAATTGCTGGTTCCTTCTTTTGACATTTCGACAGCGGATGTGATGTGTGTTCTTGTTGGTCCCAACTCCCCATGGTACAATGATGTATATCAATATTTGAAATCCCAAACCTTACCACCTAACCTTTCCGCTAACCAACGCCGAGCCTTCATCTGATAGATAGCCAAATATGTCATCATTGCCGACACCCTTTACCATTGTTCCTTTGACCACACCCTCCTCAGGTGTTTGGATTCTGATGAAGCACAAACAACTTTACATGAGGTTCACGATGGTATATGTGGGGGCCATTTCAATGGTCTGAGCTTAGCCAAAAAGTTGATTCGTGCTGGGTATTATTGGCCCACTCTGGAAAAAGATGTTCATGATTTTGTTAAGAAGTGCTACAAGTGCCAGATCCATGGAAATTACATTCATGCACCAGCCCAAGAGCTTCATTCGGTCATATCTCCGTGGCCCTTTTCTCAATGGGGATTGGATCTTATTGGCAAGATTCACCCGACATGTACAAATGGACACAAGTTTATCATTACTGCCATAGAGTATTTTACAAAATGGATCGAGGCTATCCCCATGACCTATATCACATGTGCAAATTTCAAAATTCCTATTGAATTATATCATATGCTGGTATGGGGTTCCTCTTTCCATAGTCACTGATAATGGTCGCCCCTTCAAGAATAAAGATGTCAAGGAACTCTGTGAAAAGTTTCATATCCAACACCATTTCTCTAGTCCATATTATCCACAGGGGAATGGTCAAGTCGAAGCATCAAATAAAACCATTATCAAGATCCTGAAAAAGGTTGTCAATGACGTTGGTCGAGATTGGCATGTTTAGTTGAATCCAGCACTATGGGCCTATCACACTTCTATTTGCACACCTACTGGCGCAACACCTTATTCCTTGGTGTATGGTGCAGAAGCCATTTTACCTTTGGAAGTGGAGATTCCTTCTTTGCGTGTTTCCTTGCAACACCTGATTGATGATGAGACACACAAAGTCTCTCGGTTGCACCAGCTTGAGATGTTAGATGAGAAACGTTAGACAACTCTGACACATTTGTAAGCATATCAAAACTGTCTCCGTCACTCTTATAATAAGAAGGTCAAAGGGCGACACTTCGAAGTGGGAGATCTGGTTTTAAAGGCAAACCCTAAGAATGCACAGTCTACTGACATCATCAAAGGCAAGTTTGAACCTAATTGAGTTGGGCCTTTCATAGTAACTGCAGCATATGGCTCGGGGGCATATCAGCTTGCTACCCTACAAGGTGAACCTCTATCTGATCCTATAAACAACATGCATCTTCGCAAGTACTGGGCATAATTTTCTATCCGCACTTCTTCAAATATGATCCTAAAAAAATACAAAACAATGGAAAAAGCAAAAAAATACAAAAAAATGGAAAAATAAAAAAAATACAAAAAAAAAAAGTGAAAAAAGCAAAATACAAAAAAAGTGAAAAAAAGAGCAAAAGAGTAAAGAAAAATGATTCGCCCTCTAGTGAAAACCTGGCAAATAGGCGCTTTGGGCAAGTACCATGGTGAAAACCTGGCAATCAGGCACCATGAGTAATGAGATTATTGCTCCGTCATCTGTCATGACCTCTAGCTATGCTTTCTCTTGGCCGGTTTATCATGTCTATCTTCATCTTGACCCAATGTCCTATTCCAGGTCTGTTATTGGTCAACATCATTGTCTTGCATACTCTGGTTTCTTGTACATATGTTTTGGTCCCGGTCTATGTATATCTTTTAGATGCACATTGGGTGTGTTCCCCTTGTCATGATCAATCACTGGAACTTTTGCATTTAAAATGTCCTGAAAAAATCTCTTAAAAATTGAAAAATGTCTTGAAAAAATCTCTTAAAAATTGAAAAATGTCCTGAAAAAATATCTTAAAAATTGAAAAATGTCTTGAAAAAAATCCCTAAAAGTCATATAAAGTCCTGAAAAAATGAACAAAAAATTTTTAAAACATTAAAATCCAAAAACACGCATTTTGCAATAAATATCCTCTTGGTGCATAAGACAGATCACCGAGTATACATCCAACGACACACAATCCAACACTGTGCTTTAATGAAATCACACTTAAATAGATGAACCTTTTCAATCAAACCAGACATTCAAACTGATTGCACTTGTCATGTCAATCAACCGCAAATTTATTTGTCCTTGGCACACTATCATGAGTCTTATACAGGGTGTGGTATACTCGAAACCAGACTATGTCCTGTCTTAGACGGGGTACCGCATGTCCTGAAACCAGACAGCATGATCGTCCTATTAGCACTTTCAACTTTTGACAATGAAGATCAAGATGTTTGTTTGATTTGTTGGAATTTGTGCATCTTATCTTTTTACTGATTTATCTTTGGCTTCGGTCATGTTCCTATATTGCTCGATGATGTCACTGAGTGATTTAGAGTGACCGAGATGGTTCATGGTCCTTTTCTTTTTTTGTTGTGATTGTTGTTTGTTTGCAATGTGTCTGTCTTTTGCAAAAAGGGTTGCATTTTAGCTCTGCCCTTCAATGCCATGATGCTATGCATCCATTTTGCTACATTAAAATAAAGGTTCTCACCTACAAAGTGCATTACTGAAAGCAAGTTTTTCTTCATCTCTAACTGTCCTCTGTCTCATTTTCTTCTTACTAACATTTCTTCCATCCATTCAGATAGTCAGTTTGGTCTAGTGCTCCGATTTCTCTACATCCATATGTTGCATCCTGCATCCATTTGGTTAGTACATTTGCATTACATCAAGCATCACATCAAGCATTTTATCCATTTCATATTATCAATGCATCAAAAACACATAAAAAAATACATTCATACATGTTCCACAATGGTATATAAATAGTGCATAAGTCATCCATACATGAACAATATAGCTATCAGTCATAACACATTGCATACCATCATATCGACGCATATCATATCATATGTCACAATAATATCAGAGTACAAAATTGGACTGTTTGTCCTAAGTATGGCCCATAGGCTGACTACAAAATGTCAAACTACATAAATGTCCACTGTCTGTCATAAGGAGCACGTGCCTCTATCACTAGGTGCTCCCTCTATCCTCCTCATCCCTACCATGTCTTGCAAATGATGTCCCTCCTAGTCCTGGCTATGGTGGTCTCATAGGTCCACTCACCCCAATGTTGCTCAATGACCTCTGAGAGCGTGCCCTACTCTCTGTCCTCGATCATGTCTGATATGATGCTGCTCTTTGCTCTGGTGGGACTGCACTCTCATATAGTGCCCTCCAATGGCATATCTCCTCTCTGGTCTCTACCAACATCTGTGCCATCTCCCATGCACTGGCATCCCTAATTTACCCAATATACTCAGTGACTCTCTGTTCTTCTCGTTGTGCCTAAGCTATTGTTGCATCTCGAGCCACTATGAGTCTGGCTATCTCCACTCTAAATTTCTCATGCTCTCTCTCTAAAGCTGCAATATGATCATGCTGACTCACTATGGTAGCCCTGCACATCTCCATCTCCTCTATCCTAGCTGTCTCCAGCTCTATGGGTATATCCTACAATGCCTCCTGCTCGCCTGAATCTGGCTCATCCTCATCATCCCCATCATCCTCATCTCCATCCTCATCATCCTCATCATCCTCATCTCTATCCTCATCCTCCCCATCATCCTCATCCCCACCCTCATCCTCCTCATCCTCATCATCTTCCTCCTCCTCTCCTATGAGTGGGAAGTCCTCCTGTCGCCTCGGTACTAGAATATCTGGATCTGTCAATGGCACTGGCCATAGTCGTGCAAACCATCTCTCATACTCCTCTGTCATCCCAGCGTCTACTACATCTGATCTCCAATCCCATTGTCTCTACTGTAGCTGTGAGAAGTCAGTATATGCTATGTGTGGCTGAATCATACTCCCCCATTGACTCGTCTCTCTGTGAGATCGAGCAAAGTGTGCAGTCCTCCTAGGTACATCCTGCCTCTCTCCAAACTGTCATCTAACTCTCTCTGGTAGGTACAACTCAATCACTCTCTAGTGATTCACTAGTCACCCAATTAGGTACCTCTCCTATCTACAATACGGTAGCTCCTCACTATCATCTGACCATCCAGGGCAATCATGATATGGCCTCCATGTGAACTCTCTCAATCTGTCTAGCTCATGTTGCCAGTACAATATGTATCCAAAAGGACCCTATCTCAGTGCTCCCCCATAGCAGTACACATATGGTCAGTGTGGTACTACCTGTCTCTCTGTAATCGGTTGACATATGGCTATGTGCTCAAATGCCCATACCTGTAGCAATGTGACTCCACAGCTCAAAGTCTGCACTCCCTGATATGCTATCCGATGCAACTGAAAATACAGCATAGCCAGTACACCGGGTCCCCATGCATACACCATACCCTCTATCGCCATCCGCTCTAGCACTCTTCCCCATCCAATAGGGAATCCATGTCCTCGTCTGTCTCCTGCTAGTAGACATGCTATGACCACTGCTATCACCACATATCGTCGATCATACTCTGATGCCATAGTCTCCCAGCTGATCTCCCTCTCTACGATATCTAGATCATCTATGTCACACTCAAATAATCTGCACAACGCGTCTCTCCCTATCACTGGGTCATACTCTATCATCTCTCCATGAATCGGAATGCAGAGGATATGCCATACATCCTCTAGTGTCACAGTCGCCTCTCCAGTCGCCAAATGGAATGAGGAAGTATCTGAATGCCATCACTCTGCCAATGTGGTAAGCAGTCCTATGTTTGCCCTAATCTCGGGCATGAATGTGACATAGTATATCCCCAGTCCTGCTAATGTATCTCTGTCCATGCTCCTAAGTCTATGTCGTAATATGAAGCAGTCAGGTCGGATCTCCTGTGTGATCAATGGATACTGTCGCCTCTCCATCACAATAGGGGCATATCTAGTCAGTTTTAGGGTTTCCTCCTACGATTTGTATTTCCTCATTTTCATGTCCACATCAGGGTGTTTTTCATCTATTCTGACTTATCCTACCCTTATCCCCCCTTTTCGGATCATTTGCATGTTGTTTTGGACCAAAATTGATTTCCCAATGCACAACTGCGCTTGTGTCAAGGAACCTGCACCTGTGTCATGTAACCTGCACCTATGTACCCTACACAAGTGTAGAAGACCTCACACAAGCACAGGATTCACCCTACACAAGCGCAGAAGTCAGTTTCTGCACTCCCTGTGGGCCCCACAATGTCCCGCAAGCAAGTCAAATTCATAAAATTGAAAACATGGGTTTTTGAGATACATACCGCTACTCCCGCGTCGTCTGGTCATCTGAATGTGTGTACACATTCTCTGAGGTGATCTACCATTGGAATGTTTGCCATCTCTCTGCAAATGTCCTTGTCTAGAGCAACAAATTCTCCTCTTTGGCTAGTGCAAATGAGCTCTTTTCAACCTCTTGGTCTCATTTATAGATCTTTGTCAGTGCATAGATGGACGTGCACCCTCTCCATCTTATGTTGGTCATGGTCTTTTGTGTCATTAATTGCTTGTCCTTCATGCATCCGGTATCCGATTGTCAGTCCGTTTGATCCTATCATTTTTTTTCGATCAATTGGCCTCTTCTCTACATGTTTCCGACCAATTCCTCGAGGGGGCATGCATATGTCATTGTCATTGTCTGGGGAATTTTCATTATTGTTCTTTGAAACAATGCTTAAAATCACATTGTCTCAAAGAGGGGCAAAATGTAGACACCTAAAAATGGTCAACGCTTGCAGAGTCATACTTTAACATTTGCGCATTGCCTCATTTTAGGTTTTTGCGTCGCATTAACATTTCTCCTATGTCATGCACTTGGTTTTTATCATTGGCGAGCATCGAGTCATTCTTCTACATTCTTCATTCGTCTCGCTCTCAAATTTGCTCTTGTCGACAACACTATCCAGTTATGATTTTGATTGATTTTATCCCGTCGCATCAATGTGCGTACTCATTTGTCATCATTTTGGACATTGTCAATCCTAATTAGGGTTTTGTCCTCTTATCAATCTTATCATCCGGTGATCAATTTGTCATTGATCATTGTCATTTTCAATCTTGTCATCTTGTAATCTATTTTGTCATCGATTCTTGTCCTCTTGTTAATCTTGTCATTTTGCAATCGATTTGTCATCGATCGTTGTCTGTCTCAATTATGTCAATTTGGATCAATTAGTCATTGTTCCTCATCAATTGGTGCCTTTATCTCAATCAAATCATTTATCAGCATTGGTCCTTTGTTAGTCATAATCATGATCATAATCGAATCAACGTCAATTATCTTTCATGAAGACCTAATTGTCATCTTTGGATTGCTAATTCATCTTTTAGGGTTTCATGATTTAATCATTTAACCTTGTTTGTCATTTCTCTCTCTAGGATTAATAACTTATTTATTTATCCTAAGTCTTCTCATCGCAATTAAATGTTCATTTAATTGGCTAATTATTCCTCTTTTTGTGAATTAATTAATAAATGACAAATTATTAATTAATTTACCTATTTCCTAATTTTCATCAATTTTCTAAATTTTCTATTTTTCTAATTCCTAATTTCAATTCTCTCCTATTTTTCTCCTAATTTCATGGGAATGACATAGAAATTTGTCATAATTTGTCATAATTGACAATCAATCAATTCTTGACATAGAAATTTGTCATAAATTGTCATGAATTATCAATCAATCAAATTTTGCATAGAAAGTGCATAATTTGTCATAAATTGTCATAATTGACATAATTGATTTTCACTTTCCATTTGAATCTCTTCATGCTAATTTGATCCATCTCTCCAATTTTTCTATAAATTGGATGAATTTCTTCAATCCCAACTAATGAGAATGAGAATAATCACTTTTTCGAGTCAATCATGCTTCAAGTACTCTTGTGCCAATGTCAATCTTGCTTTCACATTAGGTTTATGCACTTGAAGGTGAGATCCACAAACAAAGGCTATTTGGAGAAGAAAGAAGGACAATGGAGCTGCATGAAGGAAGCATTTAGATCTACATTTGGTTTGCATAGTCTTTAGTTTTGAATGTTTCATTTTCATGTCTTTATTGAGTGTGTTAGGATAGATCATTGCAATTTGCTTTTTTGATTGAGCTAGACTATTATTGATATTTGCTTTGATGATTTCCGATTTCCTAGCTACAATAATAAATGGAGGGATAAGATTGAGAGGTATAAAAAGAGGTCGGCTATGATTAGAGGGTAGGTAGAGGAAATAATAAAATAATGAGAGGGGTAGGTAGTGTATGAATTAAGAGATGAATGACATGTGTCATGGGTAGAAAAGGCTAATGAATTAATTAAATAAATAAAGAGTTATTTAATTAATAGATGAAGTGGGATCAATTAAATAAATAAGATATTTATTTAATTTAAGAAAAGGGTAATTTAAATAAATAAATGTATTTATTTAAATGAGAAATAAGGCTAGAAGAGGATAAATGAATGAATTAAATAAATAAGGATTTATTTAATTAATAGAAGAATTAGGCTCAAAATAATTAATTAAATAAAGATATTTATTTAATTAGACATGACAATCTTGGGTGTCTACACTTACCATCCAAAGATATAGTGCCTTTTCCTTCGATTAAACAAGCTTTATCATCACCAAATCTTACTAGTCCTCCACTATATTCTTGAAAAGATAAGCATTTACTTTTATCACCGGTCATATGATGTAAACATCCGGAATCTATAATCCATTCATCTGTTTCTTCAATTTTAGTTTCCAGGGCCTGCTCTACCAGTGGAATAGTAGGTACCATTTGATATTCTTTTATTGTGACAAAAGCCCATCCATTGTCTGCCAGTTCTTGATCAGAATCATCAGTAACTCCTTCATCAACATAGTAACAAGATTTATCTCTGTTCTTCTTAAATCTGTATCTCTGATATTCAAGGTTGGGCTTATATGTCCTTTTAGCTTCCTCTCTCAATCTTGCATGTCTATCAGGACATCTAGATGCTATATGACCAGCTTTATTGCATTTAAAACATTTAAATGATGCTTTACCTTCATACTTACTTCCAACTGGACCTTTAGGCATTTTCCTTGCAAATAGTGCTTCAAGTTATTCCAGTTCTTCATTTTCCCTTTTGATATCTTCAAGTTATTTTTCATAAAGTGTTTTTCAATCAGATTTATTAGATGATGAAGCTCTGAAGGCTAAATTTGTCTTAATAGTAGAAACATGATCAAATTCCTCAAGCTCAAATGCTGAAAGTTTTCCAACCAAGGTATCTCTAGATAGTGATGTATTAGGCATTGTTCTCAACTCATTAATAGTAGTTACTTTCATTTTGTATGCCGGTGGCAAATCTCTTAAAACTTTAGAAATAATTTCATCTTCACTTAAGGATCCTCTACAACATTTTATTCCTAAAAAAATTTCATTAACTCTTTCCATAAAAGCAGAAATTCTTTCATCTTCTTCCATTTTCAAATTTGTATACTTGACCCAGAAACATTCTAGTTTTGCAATTTTGATAGTGGTATCTCCTTCATTCAATGTATCCAATTTATCCCAAATAGCTTTAGCAGTAGATCGGTTTGATAATCCCATGATTTGCTGATCTGATAATGCACTCAAAAGTGCTTCTCTTGCTTTGCAATCATTTTCTTGATCTTTACCCAATGTTGGTGGATTAGGTTGATTCAGTGTAGGACCAACATTGCCATTCTTTGTGAATTCCCATATGTCTCTTCCGATGCAATTCAGATGTGTCTCCATTCTAATCTTCCATATACCATAGTTAGCTCCATCAAGTTTAGGATTGTCCTTACTGAAAATGTTAGTTGCCATAAGATCTCCTCAAGCTGTTAGGCTTGTGCAAAAAGAGGACTCAGCTCCAATACCAATTGTTGGGACCCATAGTGCAACTAAGAGTGGGGGGGCGGTGAATCAATTGTCAATTAATTTCAACCCAAATATAAGTTATTCAAACTTGATACTTAATACCGTTAAACCAAACTTAATGTCGGCTAATAGATTAACAGTTAATATCAATATTGGTGAAACTTAATGAATGAAACAAAAAGAGAAACAACATCCACAACACATGACACAAAGATTTTGATGTGGAAACCCTGTAAGGGGAAAAACCATAGTGGGAAACCTTACCCACAATCAGATGATACTACTATAGATAGTATGTATATACAAATGGGATTTGCACATCCAGAAAGGCCAACTGCCTTGAGCACACTACTCAAATGGGAGTTGCAATGACTACAGTAGGATGGTTAAATCCTAGAATAATGTACTACACAAAATAGCATCTCCAATGCTAGATTCACTACCAGTTAAGCTCTGATAAACACCTTCAAACCTTCATTGAACCTTCTCTATGTTCTTCTCTTATGATCTTCAATATTCACACATACCATGTTACAATACCATAGCCTTACATACCATATCCCATACCATATCTCATCTCACAACTGAGATCTTACATATATACAAAACCTAAGACCAAATGTGTATGCCGATTCACTAAGAATATTATAATAAAATCAATTACAAATAAGTCTTGATGTGATGCATCATGTCAGCTTAATATATTTACAACAATATCCAACAAATAAATCATCTCCATAATGTGTCATGTTGATTTGGAATAGATAACGCATACCATTCCATAACCTAGACCAATCTGTCGGTAACAACAAATAAGTCAACCTGATTAGACCAATAACCAAATCACCAAAACATGTCTTCGACATAATCAAGTGATCTCCAGATGATAACAAGTCATCACCAATGTTGGTGAACCATATAACTTGTCGGTGAACAATATACCAGTGACTGTGCATAAGTCACTGAAATTGCTTGATAAACCAATATAACCATAGATCTCCAGAATGATAAGTATTGACACCAATGACAAAACTAATGAAACACATCCATAATACCAACATGGACAGTGTCCAGTGTGAGGATACTTATCTCATCTTGTGTATTCTCTCTAAGGTCATTCATGTACCTAGCCAACTTCTCCACTTCATTCTCATGCTTCCTAGCCCTCAAACTAAGTTTGTGGAATTCTTCAGTGTATGCATTGACATCTAAATCCCTTTGTTTTAGATTTTGTAGTCTCTTATGGATTTGAACTTCATAATCTCCTAGAAGGAATTGTGCCTTAAGTCTAATCTTCATGTGCTCCCATGAAGTTATCTTCTTTTTGCCTTCTTGTATCCTTTCTTCTTGCATCATATTCCACCAAACCAATGTTGATCCTCTCATTCTTGATTTGGCCACATTAACTCTTTTCCCTTTTTCTACCTCTTTGTAATCAAAGTGATTATTGAGAGCCTCTATCCAATCTAGCAACTCTTCTCCATTGAGGTTTCCTCCATAGGTGGGTAATCCATCCAAGTTGTCTTTAGAAATGGATTTGACTACATCCAAGAATAGTTTTTGGTCTTGAGGCATGGCTACTACTGCTGGTTCCTCTCCATCTTCCACTTCTTTATCAACCTCATCACCCCATTCTATCTTAACTTTCCCCTTCTCCTTCTTAACCTCTCTAGTTCCTCTACTTCCTTTTGCATCCTTCAATCCTTCTATCATCTCTTCCACCATCTACCTGATAGTTGCTGGAGTCATTTCCTTTGGAGGCATTAAAATTTCTTCTAATTATTCACAATCTAACATACACCAAATATTTCAAAGAATGGCTCTCATACCACTTTGATGCAAAGAGTCTTGGAGCTTTGTTTGTTACACCTTCTTGAGTGACTTGTCCTACTCAACCCTTCAACTACTCAATTCCTTCCTATGGCACTTGGCGGGGGTTATGATAGTGAGACCTCCAAGGTTTGAACCTTCTTGACTTGCCTCCTAGGTATAGCCAATGGTTTCTGGACAATCAACTCTACCACTTGAGGTTGCCACCTCAATTACTTACACACTCCTCTCCTGGGCTCCAACCATTCCTGAAATGGTTTCCCAATGCTTCTACCAGATGTTTTTAATGTATTTTGAGGTTTAGGGCTCACCAAATCCATCACCTTGGCTTCCTAACCCTTATAGGTCTCTACTGACACCAAAATAGGCCTAATTGCATTAGCCCTCCCTAGGCAGTTTTAGGGTCTTTGTTTACAAAAGTCCCAAACAAGCCTAGAAACAAATCATGGATTCGAGTACCCTTTTGGAAGTTACAGATGATACTAGAAAAGTGCATCTGGGTTATCCATACAAGTGGGGTTTCCCATGCTGCACTATTTTAAAGGGTTTAGGCCTCACCAATGACTTGGCAAGATGGGGCTAAAAATCTTCACCAGTCAAATCTCCATCTCTAAAAAATTTGGGAATATTCAAGGGCACTCTGAGGGCTTTCCATTCATGTGTTACTTGGTCCTACACCAATCCCCATGTGAACAAACTCACCTACTCCTGGCAGTGAGCCTAGGGCTTCATTGTTTCTCCTCCTCCGGGACCTGCAACACCACATAGCCTATTCTAAAGCTATTTATAGACCCTAACCTAGCATTGTTAGTGATTTCAAAAGGTTCCATCAAAGAATTCCTAGGTTAGAGCCATTTTCTTTCTCTTAAACCCTACTTGCAAGGGATTTGCTCCTAGTTGCAAAGAATGGAAGAAATCTCTACAACTTTGGACAATCAAACCTGCAAATCAACCTTAAAGAAGACAAATAAAATGAATACTCAGAATTGCAAGGAATTACAATGAATCCTCTAACCCATACAATGAAGTGAATTTTTTCTTTTATACTCCTATTTCAATCATTTCAACCAACTTTTAATGCCTATAACCAAAAATGCAACTTTTGCAAGAAATTGGAAAATGTTGCTCAACAACTTTTACATCTTTTTGCTGCAAGATGCAATTTTGCATTCAAATGCATTTTAAGACTCCTAAAGGTCCTCAAACACCCTAGAAGACCTAAAAACAACACCATTGACCCCTAATACATGAATACATTCATCTAGAATACTTTACCTGTGAACTACCTAAGCATCTCACTTCTCAGGCTATCAGTATCCTAAACACAATTTGACTCAAACCAAAACCTGGACAATTCAACCATGGATTTACTGAGTCCTCAATGGCTGGCCCATTATTACATCAAAAATATAACACACAAACTTAAAAGAAAACAAATATTTCATACTGGGAGTGTTAGGTGCCCTGCACCACAAAGCCACCACTACACACACTTATCATCTCATTTTCTTTTTTCATACCAGCAGCAACTTGTTCTTCCATGTGTCCTTCTACACTAAGGGGATGAATAATAAGTTTAGTGTACTAATCCCCCTAATATCTTGCATCTCCTTTAAGCATTAAGAGATATCACCTACACATTGAATGCATAGTGTTGGTCCATGGTTGCATCTTCTTGTTTTTTCCTCTATACCTGCTTGGTCACATTCTTCTTCCCATTTTCAGTCTTGGGAGCAGGTCTTACCTTGTTTTGTTGATGGGTCCTTCCATTTTTGGATTTTACATCATAAATGGAAGTAGTGCTATAGTAGCACACAACATCCATCCCAACTTCATGATTGGGGAACCTTCTGACAAACCAGTTTCGCGATCTTCTTCTGGTCATGTTGTTATGACCGACAACCAGAACCGATGGACCTCTTGATCCTGCAGAGACATTTCTGCTTTGGTTCCATGCAGGTCTCTAACTTCTACATGCTTTGTATCAATTTCTTTGTTGAGCATAGCTTCTATGTCGGTTGTCATGTGACCGAACTTTTATGTTCCAACATTCATGACTTCTATGGCCAATTCCATTGCAATTATAACAAATACCATTTGCATACTTGGAAGAGGAAATATGCATGTATCTAATCCTTGATGCATTTTTCTCATTTTCATGATATCTATGAGATCCTAGATTTTTCCTTCTAGATCCCTTTCTACATTATTCTTCCCTATAGCCATGACCATTACATCCAAAGCAATAACCAGAAAAGAATGATTTATAACTTGCAAACTTACTTTGTCATGCATGGGGAGATCTTACCGATCTAGTATCTCCATTTCTTCTTCTCAGAGGATGAATCCTAGGTTGGTCATTCTCTATAGATCTTCCATAAAATGACTTCTTCTCCCACACTTGCTTTGTCCTATGGGCGGTAGCATTTCCTTGTCCTCTACCTGTAGGAGGTCTTTTATGCTATCTTCTCATGTTCTTGCTTTTGGTGAAGCTTTCTTCTCCCATCTTCCCTTTTCCTTTGGGATCTGCAATGTTCCTCCTTCTTGCAACACTAGTCCTTATCCTTGTCTACATGTCTTCACCAGTTCTGGTTAGATCAACCTTCTTCTAGGGAGCATTTATAACTATGAAGGTTTGACCCTTGTTCTCTCCTTTTGAGGAGACAAATAGAATGTCATTGTGGGTGACATTCTTACTGGTGGAGCATTCACTGACACCACTTCCTAATCCTTTGGTTTCCTTGGCATGCTTTTGATTTTTCAATATTTTGTCCAAGGCATCACTATTGCCATCAAACCAGATTCTTCATCTTGACATTTCTCAAGGTCATTTCGAAGGATCTTTATTTCTCCAATCAGCTATTGATATTCTTTCTTTTATTTCTAGCTCACATGCTAGATCTTCACATCATTACTCCTTGGTGTCTTCTTCTTGAGTCTTTAACTTTGAGATACATTTCTTTGATTCTTCAAGTCATTTGATCAATCAGTTTTTCTCCACTATAGAAGCATTCTTGAATAACTTGTATTCATTTCTCACTCTATTGAGTTCTTCAAGAGCATTTACAAGTTCACCTTCAAGATCAACTTCGGCTTCATCTTCTTCTTCTCCTTCACTATCACTGCCAAACACATCTTTCTAGTACGAGTGATCTGCATGATTATTCTCAAATGTGTGCCTCTCATCTTCTGATTCTTGAGCCATGAAGAGGTGGCTTCCTTCTTCATCATTCCTACGGCTGCTAACAGATCTGCCTTCATCATTAGCAGATACACGAGATGCATTTCTCATCTTATCTTCACAAACTAGTTCCATAGTGGTAGGCTCATTTCTATAGAGCTTCTTTAATCTATCCCATAAGCTTTTTGTCAATTTGTATTTGTCCACATGTGAGGAGATACAATCTGATAACCCACAGAGTATAGGATTCATTGCTGCTTCATTATGTCAGTTTCTTCTTTTAGTATCTGAATCGGTGGGAGGACTGATTTTATTAGGGCAGCCATTTACAACAAACATCCACACATCAAACTCTAGGGAAGACAAGTAGACTTCCATTCTACAACTCCAAATGGAATGGTTTGAACCATCAAATACCAGAGCAGGGATTGACACTAAATAGACCATTGTGTCCTTAAGCTAGAATCTACCCAAGATAGAGAAAGCTTATCAGCCAAGAACCTAATTCTCTATTACCAATTGTTAGAAACAATATACCACTGAGAGGGGGGTGAATTAGTGGTTTTCAATTTATTTTCTCTTAAGCTCCTAATAATGTGTACCAGTTAATAGACTAAAGCCAAGATAACCAACTGATATGCTAAGGAGATATTACTCAATGTAATCACACAAAAGGAGACATCACATAACACCAACATATACAAGAAAAACCCAAGATGGGAAAAACCTCGATGAGAAATGTTGTTGGAGTCTACTGCTCCAATCTAGCCTGATAATGAATCTCTAATTATAATGTTTAGGGCAAAAACCCAAGGAGCACCAACTCTTGATTTAGGGAACCAAACCAAGCACAACCAACCCCTAATTTAGGGCACCAACCCAAGGAGCTACAACTCCTGCACTAAGCTCCAACTCAGTGATTATAAAATATAATCATTTTCAAGTTAATAGCCTTGTTACAAATGGATTTTGTAACTCTTCTGGGAATCTCTATATTGGATCTTCTATCCAGTTCACTATCGGTTCTTTGCTAACCCTTACACTGGTGCAACCTTACTCTCTATTGCATTCTTGTTGGTTCACCCTCCTCTCCTTCTCTGACATTTCTATTCTCTGTTGGTTCTGTACTTTACCAGATCATTCTTTTTTCTACTACACCATTTCTCTACACCATTACTACACTCTGCTAGTTCTATGCCTGCCTTCTCTGCAATCTTCTACACTCTTCCTACCAGTTTGGCCACTACAGGTTTACTCCTCTGTCTAACTCAATGGTTTACTGTCGGATCTCTCCCTATTGTTGGTTGAACACTTCAAACTTGTTATTCCTCACACTTAGTCTCTTCTTCTTCTTCTTCTTCTTCTTTATGAGCACTTGACTAATTTCATCTCACATGCAACAATACTCTCTCATCCAACAGCTTCTTTCAATGATTTTGGCTTGCATATTTATAACCTAATTTTCTTGCCAAAAGACAATTCAAAATTTGGGTGGTTAGGGTTTCCTCATCAACCTCGAGGAAAACCAAATCCAATTAGATATTGTTCTAGAGATCGACGACCTGTAATGAACCAATTAGCTCCACCAATCACGTGACTTCCAATACATGTTTTCTAAGTTTAGCAAACATGCATCCTTCTTTGGTCTGCACTTGTTAAACACTTGTGAATCAATCAAGTAGATAGCTTCACCTCTCTTGATCAACACCTAGACACTCGACCTCAATCATGAAGTCAACCAATCATATTTCTATCATCTGATCAGTCTCGAGCCACACTCTTTTGCAACTCGAATCGTGAAACAATCTATCAACATAAATATCGACCTATCACCATCTACCTCACCATCAAAACATTCACTAGCCTATGTAGGCATGCCACATGACCTCCACATGGCAACTATGTTGGAATCCACCTTTGCTTGAACATCTATGTCGATATGGATGGGATCACTGACCAAATCCATTATCGGATTCCTCTGTCGGGTTACTATACCTACCGGTTAAACCCTTAACCCGTCTACTTTCAACCTTGCACTCTGCTTCTCTTCTAGTGGAACACTGAATCGATCAGCACTCTTGCTAACCTATCTTATGCACATCTTCATCAGATGGGACTCTTCTACATCCGCACCTTGTCCATATTGTCGGTGGACATACTTATCGGTAAACACTTTGATGACACCATGTCATTAACCTTTAGTTATTTGCATCTGAGGCATCTGCATGCTGACTATACTCTCTATGTGAGGCTTCCTAGCCTTGTCTTCTTCTTCATCAACCTAGACCATATCTCAACTGGTTTGTCAAAGTGACAAACCCATCACACTTCATCTGTCCTGGCAACTCATCATGCCTACTTTGTCTATCTAATACATTACCCTGATTTTATGAACTTGAGGAATCTTTGTGATTCACTGGTAGATCCAGTGTGAGCCTTCAAACACCTAACTTTAACTCTTCTATCTTATCTCACAGAACTATGATGCACACTTTTCATAATAGTAGACAAGCTCCACTTACCAGTGGTATTGAATCCTTTTCATCTGCTTCCTGCAATGCACTCATGTGGCTTCCCTGTTTGTGTAGCAAATTTTCAAATAGACACATGTGATCCGGTGTGGGGCACACATAGTGTCAGTCATCTCTTCACATGGTAACTGCATGTTTATCCAGTGGAAGTCTTGCATTTTTTAATCCACACAACATACCAGTAACCTATACATCCTTCTCCTCCTATGTTGATGTGATTTAGGTAACATTTTGCCTCTTCATCACAAACAACAACTCAAGCACCTTGCTCATTCTTCTTGTACACTAGTCATAAGCTTTCCAGTTGGCAACTACTCACTACCAACACAAATCTTACTAGCTAACAACCTTTTCTTACCAGTGATAAACTATACCGATAACCTATCTATAGTCACATAAATTTGTCCAATTTAATAAAATGAATATTTGATATTTATTTGATTAAAAACCCACTAGCCATCAGTTAATTAAATTAACATTTAATTAATTCATCTTCAAACATTCTCCTATTAATTAAATAAATTATCCAATTTATTTTAATTAATTCACTAAACAAAATTCACAATAAATTAAATGAATAAAATCCTATTTATTTCATTTAAACCCCTTTCCTCTTTTAAATAAATAAATAAAATATTTATTTAAATCATTAAATCCCCCCCCCCCCACTTGCATTCTCCTAAAAATGCAAGTTACACCTATTTGTTGAAATAAATGAATTTTATTTAAATAAAAATCCTATTTTCCCTCACCCACCAAACCCACTTCCAAACCTAAATCGCTTCTAGATTCTTCTAATCCCTTCCTAATTATCCTAATCCATCCTTGAAATATTGTCACATTCTGAAGCAACTTGAAGTCACTTCTCAAAGACCCCAAAGTCTTTGAAAAGCATTAAATGCTTTATGTGTTCAACAATTTAACCTCTAAAGTCGTCCAAACCACTAATGGCTCTTACATGACCATTAATGGCTCTTACATATCCATTTATAGTTGGATCCACTTACACCCATGGTTTGGGACTTTGACCCCTCACTCAACCCTCATGTGACCCATGTGTCTCCTCAAACATTTATTGCTTTGACCATGGTTATCCTCACTAACTCTTGCACAAGAGTTTATCCATTGGATGAAAGTATTATTCTCTGAATAATAATTTTATTCACTCAACTCAACCTTAACGTTACCTCCCAAGTTAACCCTCAGGTCATGTCAAGCATTTAATGCTTCTTCCCTCTCCCCTCAAGCCCTCTCATGTTGACACTTGTCATCCTGGGATTGGGTTGAAAGTACTCACATGGATCTCAAACAATTCAATCTTGACCCTTGTTGAGATTACTCAATCTCAACCATCCATTGCTCTATTTTTTCTATAAATAGAGCTCATTTCTTTATAATCCAGGTCGTAAAAACTTGTATGCATTTAACCTATAAATTTTTTTAGAGAAGATAATTTAGCAAAAATCACTAATATATATTGTCATTTTGGACTAAAATAAATCTTAGTTTCATTTCATAGTATGTCTAATTAGTTTTTTTTACATTAGCATTTGCATAGTTAATCATTTTCAATCTTGAACCTCCATAAGGTATCCATAGTGCAAAAAGTTGTTGAGAGCTACACTCATTTGGAACTTGGAGAGGAGAGGAACAAGGAAGGAGAAGTTGTTGGCATTTTGATGATTTTTTGATTGTCATTGATAGACACACACTTTCTTGATGTATGAGTTATGCTCTACCGGTAATTGTTCCAATCAGTATTATGTATTATAGTCTCTAGACTATCAGTGTTTTGCAAAAGATGTTTACTAGCCGCAAATTGACTCAAGACCTCAAGCGATATGAAGACCTCAAGCGGTTCGAGGATCTCAAGTGGTACGAAGGAACAAAGCAGTAGTTAAAATTTTCTAGTCTTCATTTTTGACAACAGGTAATCAGTATATTGTATGAATCGGTATTACTCTGTGATGAGTTACCAACCGGTATTTCTATGATGAGTTATCATCCACCGACACTTTGGTGGTGAATTTGTGTCATGTTACCATATGTGTCTAGATGCACTGAACCTAGGAACTTGTAGTTTAATCCTATTGGACCGACATGAAATCAGTTTCCTTTATAACGACATCATGTCTAGGGTTTGTATGAATGAGAGATGAATGATGTATGAGAAGGTTATGTGCGATCTTTGCAGAGAAGATTAGGTCGGTGTGAAGAGTTAGAGTGTGGAGATATTGAAGACTGAAGTAATGCTAAAATGCATTAACAATGAGCTATCTAGGATCTAACCAAGCATATTGTGCTAGTATCTAGATCACTCACTTGTTGATTACTCACATCTTCGACAAGTCTGAAACCCTTAACTAGGTAGGCCCAACAAAGCCTTTGTAAATCCTCTAACAAGGTGGTTCACAACTGTGGATCTAAAATCCTTTAGCAAGATAGTCTTTAACAGGACTCATCTCCTAACAGAGATATAGATTTCTAACAGGATTTGTTCTGGGGAAGAACATTGTATGACCTTAACCAGTCTAGTTTCTATTCTACAGATAGTTACTTGTGAGTTTCTTCTCACCATGGTTTTTCCCATTTGGTTTTCCATGTCAAAATATCTTGTGTTAATGTGATTGTGATTTTGTGGGTCAATTCTTTATTTGCTATTTGGTTTGCATTTATCTTAACTAGTTTATTAGTGAATCTGTTATACCGGTTATCTGCTAAACTATTTAAGAGTTTGAGTTCAGTATTTTTTGATATACTAATTCACCCCCCTCTTAGTATTCATCAGAAGCTACCAACATGGTGGAGAACATTTGGAGATGTTTAGTTGCATTTCTTAGATTCATTGAGCTTTCTATTTGTTGTGTGGTGTCTTTCTTGATATGCTTGTTTAGGATGGTGTTTAATCTTTGATTTGTTAACAATAATGACTAACATCTGTTTCTTGTGCTTCTTTTTATGTGTATAGTAATCAAACAGGTTTTTCTAACAATCATTTATTTTGCAGAGCATCATTTGGTAAACCCGATGTGAATCCAACACCAAGATTTCCACAAAAACTACTAACTTTTCTTGTTTTAAATGCCACACAGGTTGCACTTTAGCGCTTTTGAACGAGTTTTAGCGCTTTTGAAACTTTCTATTTTAGCGCTTCTGTTCACTAGAATATCGCTATTGTTGGGGAAATAGCGCTATTGACCATATTTTAGCGCTTTTATAGTTATAGTAGCTCTTTTGTTAGTATCTTAGCGCATTCACGCTCTTTGTTTGGCAAAATTTATTTTTGCTCGACAAAATCTTTTAGCACTTGTATTCTCAGTATAGTGCATTTGTAATTATTTTAGCACATCTGCTAGTAAAGTAGCACTTTCATGTTAAATAGCGCTTCTATGTTTACATAGAATGGCACTATTGTAACAGAGAGTTGTAATTTTCTATTTTGTAACCGAAAATCAAAACTTAGGCTTGTGGAAGCCCACCTATACCTTATTTTATTTTTATTTTTGACTAACTGTTTGATTGTTGGTGCAAGGTTGAAGCAGTTAGGTTAGAAAGCATTTTGAATTTCTTTCTTTCACTTTGTTTTTCAAAGTTGGAATAAAATAAATTCACCTTCTCTTTTTGGCTTAAATATTGAATTTCACACTTCATTTTGGGTTCTAAAATTAATCATACTTTTCAGATTGGGCTTAAAAAGAACCTCATTGTGCAAAAATAAAAACAACTACAAACTCAAATCCCACAAATTTTCTTTCTTTGCAAGTTAGGATTCATTTGTATTTTGGGTTTTAAAACAAGACAACACAAACTTTATTTCTTGCATCAAAGTTAAAATCCACAATCAACACTTCCTTTTTTGCAAAGGTAAAATGAACAATCAACTTGTAAAAAGTTTTCTTGTTTCAAAAGCGATTTACTTTTAGCAAACATGTTTCAAGTTCAGTTGACCAGGATTTCAAAATTCCTAGTTTACCAAACATTTGCCCTTGAAAGTTAAAAATAACACCATGATTGTTGGAGCAACATCTCCAAATAGTTAGATCACATTGCAATGGAAAATGGTTAAAAAGAACAATTGATTTTTGTGATTGGCACACTTGTGCAAAAATTTTGTCAAGTGGTCCTACTTCTAACACACACTATCCTCTCCCTTGGATTTCGTGGTCCTAGGTATAAGAGAAAAGTGTTAGTAACACTCAAAGTTTATCTTTTTAAGAGAGGCCTACCGAGAGACACATCACTCTTGTGAACAACCTCGTGTGGTAAATCCTTCGAGCCGCTATAGAAATCAGGTGTGAACGAAAGTTGTAGCCTTGGGTATAGATGTTCCTATAATGTAACTTGCCGAAAGGACAAATGGGCCCACCACAGGTTACAATTCTCTTAAGTGAGTCACTGCAGAATGAACTTATTGTTGGCATTTTTGATGTTCATGTTGTGATTGTCATTGATGGACACACACTTGCATTAAGATCCTCTTCATATATGTGAGTTAGAGCTCAACCGGTATTTGTTCCAACTGGTATGTTGTATTATAGTCTTTAGACTATTGATGTTTTGCAGAATGTGTTTACCGGTCTGAAGTGGCATGTCGACCTCAAGCAGTTCGTGGATAACAAGTGGTACAAGGGATTAAAGCGGCATAACACATTTTTACCAGTCTTCATTTTGACAAACCAACAATCGGTATTATGTATGAACTGGTAATACTCTGTGATGAGTTACCAATCGGCATTTTGTGATGAGTTACCATCCACCGATTGTTTGACGATGCCGACTCTCTGACGGTGATTTTTGTGTCATGTTACCAGATATGTCCAGATGCATTGAATCTAGGAAATTGTATTGTAATCCTATTGGACCTACATGAAATTAGATTCCTTTATAAGGACATCATGTCTAGGGTTCTAAGGTTTTTGTTGAGGTTGATGTTGTTGCTAGGGTTCAAGGTAAGTGAAGAGTTAGAGAGAGTATGAATGTGTAGAAGAGTGAAGTAATGTTGTAATGCATTAAGATCGAGCTATCAAGGATCTAACCAAGCAATCTGTGCTATTTGCTAGATCACTCACTTGTTGATTACTCACACCTTTAATAGGTCTATAGCCCTTAACCGGGTAGGCCCAAAAGCCTCTTGTAAATCCTCTAACAAGGTGGTTCACATCTATGGATCTAAAATACTCTAGCAAGGTAGCCTTTAATCGGACTTATCTCCTAATAGAGATTGAGATTCCTAACAGGATCTGTTCTGGTCAAGAACGTTGTAAGACCTTAACTGGTCTGGTTTCTATTCTGTAGATAGTTACTTGTGAGTCCCATCTCACCATGGTTTTTTCCATTTGGGTTTCCACGTCAAAATCTCTTGTGTTATGGTGTTTGTGCTTCTGTGGGTGAATGCATTATTAGCTATTTGGTTTGCATGTTTGTTAACCAATTTGTCTACTAAATTGTTCTATCGGTTTACTGTTGGTCTTGCAAAGTGTTTAAGTGCAAATATTTTCGGTATACTAATTCACCCCCCCCCCCTCTTAGTATTCATCAATTGGTATCAGAGCCTACCTTTCTATATGTTTAACCACTTGGAAAGAGATATGGGGGAATACACCTTGAGGGAACTTACTCAATGACTTACTCAGTCTGAGCAAGCCTATGATGATCTTATGGTCAAATACAAGGCATATCAAGCAAAAAGTAGAGAACATGCAGAAAAGTTGATGGAGCTATCTAAAAATAGTTCTGCAGATGAAGCAGACATGGAAGCCCTAATTGTAGAAGTAAACAAGTTGAATGAATCAAACTCCAACCTAAGAAAGGAGTTGGAAGGATTGACTATCCAGATGTGTCAAGAGCTTGAGAACCAGAGGAAAGCTGAAGATCTGGTGAAAGAAAGAGATCAAGAGATCTCCAAGTTGAAACAAGTGATCAGTGCCCTAATTGCTCAACTCCATGCTAGAAAAGTGGAAAAGGATGTCAGGCAAGGTGAACTGAACACTATCATCTCTGAGAATGAAAACCTGATGGAAGCAAATGCTGCTATTTCCAAAGAACTCTTTGAGTCAAAGGAAATACTTGCTAAGTTCAACAAGAGTACTGTCAAGCTTGAGCAAAAGCTTGAATCTGCCAAACCGGTCAAGAATACCAATGGAATTGGTTATTACGGTCATGAGGAAGGTGAGATCTCTGGTACAAATGCTAGAGCATCAAAGAAACAACCAACATTAAAGGATAAAGGTAAGCAAAAGTTTAAACCTATTTGTTTTAACTATCTTAAAGAAGGACATACTGCAAATGTGTGTAGGAGTAAGGCTTACAACAATTTTCCTTATTTCCTAAATGATAAGCCTAGATCATATATATTCAATAGTAACTGTTATGCATGCAACAAGTATGGGCATAGAGAATTTGAATGTAGGTCTATCATGAATGACACTAGAAGATATCCTCAAAGGACCCAAGGAGTTGGTCCTAAACCTTTTGAGAACCGGAATCACAACCAGTTTAATGTCTTCAATCATTAGCCAAGAAGCGGTGGCTATCAAGTGGTAACTGGATGAAGAGAAAATTGTATGATCTATCATGGTGATGGTCACACTGCTGCAACATGTAGAAGGAAGAATGGAAACATGAACAATGGACCTTGGAGAGCACCTGGATTGGTCTGCTATCACTGCAACAAATCGGGTCACATTGCCAGATTTTGTAGATCAAGAAAGAACACATCTGATGATATATCAGTCACTCTAGAAGGAGACATTGATGTTGACACCATTCAAATAGATATGAAAAAAACTTGGAAGAAGAAACCAGTCATGTTACAAAAGGAACCAGTTTCTGCACCTAGTGTGGAAATATCAGAACTGACAAACTAAGCCTCAGAAAAGCATAGGGGGAGCAAACAGCGAAATGTTTCGAACCCCCAGTTTACACCGGTAAAAGACCTTAACCGGTATGTGATACCTATTGTAGCAAGGAAATCTGGAAATCATCAAAGCAAATAACAAATTGGACTAGTTCAATCACGAAAACTGAAATGCAGTGATAACAATCCTAATTACACTCAATAAAGACATGAAAACAAGACATGCAAGATTGAAAATTAAGCAAACCAAATGCAGATGTCTTCTTCATGTGGCTCCATTGTCCTTCTTTCTCCTTCAAATAGCTTTGTTTGTGGATCTCACCTACTAGTGCATAAACTTGATGTGAAAGCAAGTAGACAAGACGATAGCGCAAGAATACTAGAAGCATGATTGATTCGACCAGGGATCAGGGACTTTGATTGAAGAAATTCATCCAATTTATAGACAAATTGGAGAAAAGATAAAATTAGCATGAAAGTGATTTGAATAGAAATTCAAATCAAGGATAGCAAAATTATGACAAGTGTATGACAAATTGCTATGCAAGGATTTATGACAATTTAAGACAATTTATGATAAATTGCTATGCAAGGATTTATGACAATTTATGACAAATTGCTATGCAAGGATTTATGACAAGAATTTGAAATAGAAGTAGACATTTAGGAATTTAGGAGAAATTAGAAAATTAGGTTAAAATGATGACTTGGAAATTAGGAAATTGATGCAAATTAGGTAAATTAATTAATAATTTCTCATTCATTAATTAATTTACAAAAATAGGAGGAATTAATTAGCCAATTAAATAAACATTTATTTGTGACAAGAAGACTTAGGATAAATAAATAAATTATTTAATCCTGGAGCGAAAATGACAAACAAGGTTAAATGAATAAATCATGAAACCCTAGAAGATAAATTAAAAATGCAAGGACGACAATTAGGTCTTTATGTAAGATTGATTCGATGTCGATTCGATCATGATTTTCAATTGATAAATGATTTGATTGATAAATGCGCCAATTGACGAGGAACAATGACAAATTGATCCAAATTGACATGATTGAGAAGGACAACGATCGATGTCAAATCGACCGCAAAATGACAAAAAAATGACAACGATCGATGACAAAATAGATTGCAAAATGACAAGATTGGAAATGACCACGATCGATGACAAATCGATTGCAAGATGACAAGATTGAAAATGACAACGATCGATGACAAATCGATCGCATGATGATAAGATTGAAAATGACAACGATCGATGACAAATCGATTGCATGATGATAAGATTGAAAAGAGGACAAAACCCTAATTAGGATTGACGATGTCCAAAATGATGACAAATGAGCACGCACATTGATGCGACAGGATAAGATTGACCAAAATCATGACTGGAGATTATTATCGACAAGACCAAATTTGAGAGCGAGATACATAAAGAATGCAGAAGAAGGACTCGATGCTTGCAAATGATAAAGACCAAGTGTGTGACATAGAAGAAATGTTAATGCGACACAAAAACCCTAAAATAAGGCAATGCACCAATGTTAAAATACGACTCTGCAAGCGTTCACCAGTTTTAGACATCTACATTTTGCCCCTCTTTGAGACAATGCAAGTTTAAGCATTGTTTCAAAGAACAATAATGATAATGCCCCAGACAATAACAATGACATATGCATGCCCCCTCAAGGAATTGGCCAGAAACATCTAGAAAAGAGGCCAATTGATCAATAAGAATGATAGAACACGATAGGAGCAAACAGACGGACAATCGGAGACCAGATGCATGTAGGAAAAGCAATTGAAGGTGCAAAAGACTACAAACAGCATAAGATGGAGAGAGTGCATGTCCATCTATGCACTGACAAAGATCTATAAATGAGACAAAGAGAGTGAAAAGTGCTCATTTGCACTAGCCAAAGAGGAGGATTTGTTGCTCTGGAAAAAGACACTTGCAGAGATAGTGAACATTCCAATGGCAGATCACCTCAAATAATGTGTACGCACCTATAGATGATCAGACGATGCAGGAGCAACGGTATGCATCTCAAAAACCCATATTGTCAATTTTATGAATTTTGATCACTTGCGGGACATTGCGGGGCCCACAGGGAATGCAGAAACTGACTTCTGCACCTGTGTGAGTGCATCATGTGCTTGTGTAGGGTATCCTGCACTTGTGTAGGGTACACAGGTGCAAGTTGTTGCTACACAGGTGCAGGACTTATCACACAGGCACAGTTGTGCATTGGGAACCTTAATTTGATCAAAAACAACATACGAACGATCCCGAAAAGGGGGATAAGAGTAGGATAGGTCAAAATAGATTAGAAACACCCTGATTTGGACATGAAACAAGGAAATGCAACCCATAGGAGAAAACCCTAAAACTGATAAAATGTGCCCCAATTGTGATGCAAAGTCGACAGTATCCATTGATCATGCGGGAGAACCAACTTGACTGCTTCATGTTATGACATAGACTCAGGAGCACAGACAGAGATAAATTAGCAGGACTTCAAATATACTATATCACATTCATGCCCAAGATTAGGGAAAACACAAGACTACTCACTGTACTAGAAGAGCGATGGAATTCAGAGACCTCCTCATTCCATCTGGCGACTGGAGAGGCGACTATGACACTAGAGGATGTATGGCATATCCTCCGCATTCTGATTCATGTGGAGATGATAGAGTATGACCTAGTGACAGGGAGAGAAGTATTGTGTAGATTATTTGAGTGTGATGCAGATGATCTGGATATCATAGAGAGGGAGATTGGCTAGGAGACCATGGCATTAGAGTATGATCGACGATATGTGGTGATAGCAGTGGTGATAGCATGCCTACTAGTAGGGGACAGATGAGGACATGGATTCCCTATTGGATGGGGAAGAGTGCTAGAGTAGATGATGATAGAGGGGATGGTGTATGCATGGGGACCATGTGTGCTTGCTATGCTATATTTTCAGTTGCATCAGATAGCATATCAAGGAGTGTAGACTTTGAGCTGTGGAGTCACACTATTACAAGTATGGGCATTTGAGCACATAGCCATATGTCGACTGATTGCAGAGAGACAGGTAGTACCACACCGACCATATGTGTACTGCTATGGGGGAGCACTAAGATAGGGTCCTTTTGGATACATATTGTATTGGTGACATGAGCTAGATAGATTGAGAGAGTTCACATGGAGGCCATATCTTGATTGCCCTGGATGGTTAGATGATAGTGATGAGCTATTGTATTGCAGATAGGAGAGATACCTGATTGGGTGACTAGTGAATCACCAGAGAGTGTGGAGATGTACCTACCAGAGAGAGTCAGATGACAGTTTGGAGAGAGATAGGATATACCTAGAGGGACTACACACTTTGCCCGTTCTCACAGAGAGACGAGTCAGTGGGGGAGGATGATTCAGCCACACATAGCATATGCTGAGTTCACATAGCTACAACAGAGACAGTGGGATTAGAGATTAGATGTGGTAGACGATGGGACAACAGAGGAGTATGAGAGATGGTTTACACGATGACAGCCAGTGCCATTGACTGATCCTGATATTTCGATACTGAGGAGACAAGAGGACTTCCCACTTGCAAGAGAGGAGGAGGGAGATGATGAGGATGAGGAGGAGGAGGGCGGTGAGGAGGATGAGGGAGATGATGATTATGAGCCAAATTCAGCTGATCAGGAGTCATTGCAAGATATACCCATAGAGCTAGAGATAGCTAGGATAGAGGAGATGGAGATGTGCAGGGCTACCATAGTGAGTCAGCATGATCACATTGCGACATTAGAGAGACAAAATGCTATCTTGAGGATAGAGGATGAGCAGTTCAGAGCAGAGATAGCCAGACTTACAGCGGCTCGAGATACAACAATAGATCAGGCAGAGCGAGAAGAACAAAGAGTCACTGAGTATATTGGGTCGATTAGGGATGCCAGTGCACATGAGATGGCACAGATGTTGGTAGAGACCAGAGAGGAGATACGCCATTGGAGGACACTATATGAGAGTGCAGTTCCACCAGAGCAGAGAGCAATATCATATTGGGCACGATCGAGGATAGAGAGCAGGGCACGCTCTCGGAGGTCAGTGAGCAGCATGGGGGTGAGTGGACCTATGAGACCACCACAGCCAGGACCAGGAGGGACATCATCCATGAGACATGGCAAGGATGAGGAGGACAGAGGGAGCACCCAGTGATAGAGGCACATGCTCCTTAGGATAGAGACAAATGTTGTTTGACATTATGTAGTCAGCCTGCGGGCCATACTTAGGATAGACAGTCCAATTTTGTACTCCGATATTATGTTGATATATGATATGATATGCATCGATATGATGGGATGCAATGTGTTATGACTTATGTTATTTTCCATGTATGGATGACTTATGCACTGTTGATGTATTATTGTGGAACATGTATGGATATATTTTTTTATGTGTTTTTGATGCATTTATAATATGAAATGGATAAAATGCTTGATGTGATGTTTGATATAATACAAATGTACTAACCGAATGGATGCAGGATGCAGCATATGTGTTTTGTGTGGAGATCGGAGAACTAGACTGAACTAACTATCCAAACTGACGAAAGAAATGTTAGTAAGAAAAAAAATGAGATAGAGGACAGTTAGAGACGAAGAAAAACTTGCTTTCAGTAATGCACTTTGTAGGTGAGAACCTTTATTTTCATGTAGCAAAATGGATGTGTAGCATCATGGCATTGAAGGCTAGAGCTGAAATGCAACCCTTTTTGCAAAAGACAGACACATCGCAGACAAACAGTAATCACATCAAAAAATAAAGGGACCATGAACCATCCCGATCACTCTAAATCACTCAGTGACATCATCGAGCAACATAGGAACATGATTGAAGAGAAATCAGTAAATGATAAGACTCGCTAATTCCAACAAGTCAAACAAACATCTTGATCTTCATTGTCAAAAGTTGAAAGTGTTGATAGGATGATCATGCTGTCTGGTTTCAGGACATGCGGTACCCCATCTAAGATAGGACACAGTCTGGTTTTGAGCATACCACACCCTGTATAAGACCCATGATAGTAGTGACAAAGTCAAATGATATTGATGCTGACGTTCGATTGATATGACAATTGTGATCAGTTTGAATGTCTGGTTTGATTGAAAAAGTTTATCTATTAAGGCGTGATTTGCAGTAAAGTGTAGTGTGTGATTTTGTGTCATCGGAGGGATGCTTAGTGATCTGTCTTATGCACAAAGGGGATTTTTTTTTTTTTTTTTAAGTTTTTTACAATTTTTTTGTGTTCACCTTTTTTTTTTAGGACTTTATTTGACTTTTTAGGGATTTTTTCAGGACATTATTTGATTTTTAGGGATTTTTTTCAAGACATTATTTGATTTTTAGGGATTTGTTTTTTCAGGACATTTTTCAATTTTTTTGGATTTTGCCCCCAGTGTCTAGCAAGGCAAGGAATATGACAGGTGAATAAATAGGCTTCTTGAAATGATGGTGGCTAGAGGGAAGACAAAGGCCTTTTATTATGGAGACAATATAGATGCAATTTTCAAGGGCTATGGCGTGATGGGACAAGAGACTGGATATGACAATGTAAAGCAGGAACATGGCATGATGGACATGTCAAGAGGTTTTTGAAACCATGTTTAAATTTGGCATCCTTATGTCAGATCAAGATGAAGGGATAGAAAGAGTGTATGGATAGTGATAAGATATGGATAGGATAAGCAAGACCAAGAATGGATAAGGGACATGGACTAAAGGTCGGGGTAGGCTAAGGGATAGTGGCAAAAAGTTACAATAAGACAGGGAATATGGATGAAAAGTTATAATAAGAAAATGGATAAATGACCAAAAGCTGTGATGGACTAAAAGCTACAAACAAGATGCATGATGCTCATGATGATCCTCAGCCTTGTCAAGATCAAAGGTGGAAAGGGAAACTGGACATGAGGGACAATAGGATATGAAGGGTAGTAGGATATGATAGGATAATGAAGGGCAATAGGATATGAAGGAGGAAACCTGCCCCCAAGTGTGGTGTGCAAGAAGTTCATAGACTACGCATGACACTTGTTTGCCAGGTTTTCACCAGTGGACGAATTATTTTTGCTATACTTTTTTTTTCTTTTTCTTCTTTTTTTTTTTTTTTTCACTTTTTTTATTTTTTTGTATTTTGACTTTTTCAATAGAAGATGGACACATGATAGGGGATGGAAGAAGGACTCAAGCTTCTTTTTGTTTAGATAGAAGCCTTGAAAAAAATGAATCATGACCTTAAAAGTATGCTCAAAGACGTGGTAGGATAAGGACATGGAAAATGAGATGAAACTAAGGCAAGGATTTATGCAAAGGATTGGATCAAAGGGATGGAAGGATGGAAAATATGCATTGGATAATAGGTAGGGTATTGGAAGAATTGGGCTTTAGTGGATGGAAATGTTGGCAAGATCAACATTGGCACACACCTTGACTGATGGATTGATGTTGGAAAAATGGATCTCAGATTGTGAGATTTGGATGGAGGAATAACTTCGGATTTTGGGACATAAGGGCCCAAAATGGATGAAGAAGGTGGTGGAGGAATAGACTTGGAAGGTTTGGATGGAGGAATAACAATTTTAGATGCTAATTTTGATGTTTCTTTAGGCTTTTGTGCTTCAAGGAGTTTCTTAGGGATCCACATGGTTTTTGATTTTTCATGCTTTTGTGGTTCATTGGAGTGCATTGCGTGCACAAGGGATTTAGGAACCCATATATATTTTGACTTTGCTTTATTTTGCTTAGTGGGCCTTTGTGGCCTTTTGGATATTTCTTTTTCTTTATAGATCATATTGTTCTTTGTTTTGACATGTCAATTATATTGGACATGTTGATCCTTGAATACATGTGGATTTCTAGACTCATGACTTTTATACTTGGCATCCAAATTGCTTGGAGGGGGAAAGGAATGCATGGATGGATATGAATGAAATGGACTTCTTTTGGATGGATGAAATTTACTCAAGGATTTGTGCCTTTGCTGACCTTTCATAGAGGATGAAGGGATATAAGGACCTAAGATGGATGGAAGGTATGATGGGGAAGGTGTATGTTTTGATTTTGATGGAGGGATACCAATGTCTGGAGAGTGAGTTGTGTAGACATGACCCTTAAGATCTTCTTTGACATGAAGGGATTCTTGCTTATGGAGATCTACTCCTTTGTCTTTATGAATATCTTGACTTGTAGGATACTCTTTTCTTTGGGAAGAAGACACGAGTCCATTATGAGGTGGATATGAGATGAGAGAAATAATGAGATCTTGAAGTGGATCAGATTGCACCAAAGTGGAAGAACCCATTATGCATGTCGAGGGTTCATGAACATCTTGCACTGACATGTTAGAATCATGAGTGGGATTAGGATCATGAGGGGGACTAGGATTGTGTTGTGGACATGGTTCAATGACAGGCTCTTCAAGAGATGGAATGGGAGGAATAATGGGATCATCACAAGAAATACGATCTTGGAGTGTATATGGAGCATTAAGACAAGGAGATGGAGGAACAAAAGGATCTTGTGGAGGATTTAAAGGAATAATTTGATCTTGACAAGGAAGAAGATCATTGGAATCCTCTTTAAAGGTTCTTTTCTCTTGACTTTTAATGGGATCATTGGAAAGGATGGAAGGGATATCTTGATCTTTCTTAGGAAGTGGAATGCCAATGGGATTTGAAAGGACATTTTTTTCATGAAATGGAAGGGGATCGTTTGGGATTGGATGGACTGGGATATCTCTATCTTGCTCGGGGAATGGAGTGTCAATAGGACTTTCGATAGGATGGACAAGATTAGGGGAATAATCGTGAGTGTCTGGGAACATGGGGTCCTGGTCAACAATTGGATGGGATGATAAGGTTTCAGGATCTTGATCTTGATCTTTTTTAAGACACGTTTCTTCATGCTCTAAATTATCCTCTTGACATGAGGTTGGACTTTGGATATGCATGGGGGATTTTGGCAAGGAATCAATGTTTTGGCATGAAGTAAATGCACTTTGAACATTTGTGATGGATTCTGGCAAGGAATCAATGCTTGAACATGAGGAAGAAGGACTTCGAATGGGGTCCTCTAAAATAGGTAATGGCAATAAAGTGCATGGTGGCATTGGGTCTTGTATTTCTGAAACATGACAAGGATGTGCATCATGAATTGGATTATCGTGGCATTCAATTTGCTTGCGAGGGGATGAGGCATTGCTAGACATAAGTGTATTATTTTGATCTTCTTCAAATAACTCACTTGGTAATTTCCTTAAGATTATTGCAATAAAGCCACCTTTCTTTCGAGGTTTTGACATGGTTGTATCTGGAATTTGAACTTGTTTGGAAAGGAGTTGGTTTTGGTTTGATGTCATGTTTAGATTTTGAACTAGATGTTGATCAAATTGGTTTGACATGTTCAAAATTTGGCTTGGTGTGTGCTGCAACCTTTGTTTTTGAATGTTTGGTTGTGGTTGTTGACATTGATGTGTTGATTGAACTTGTTGATATTCCACCATTGGTTGAACTATTTGTGGACATTGTATAGTTGGTTGGGCATATTGTTGAAATTGGACTATTGGTTGTATTGGTTGTATATGTTGAACAATTGGTTGAACCATTGGTTGTATTGGTTGAAAATCTGATTGATAGTAAACACCTTGTTCTTGTTGTGGAGGCACATAATGTTGAAATTGATGTTGTCTCTTTTCTTGAAATTGTTTCATCATCTCTATTTGGGAGAGGAGAGTTGGTATGTCTGATCATTCAAGAAGAGATCTTACATCAATTGGCTCAATCTTTGGATTTCGACATGGAAATTTTTGAAAGATTTTGGACATTTGTGATCTATTCTTCTCAATGCTTTTCACTTTTTGTTCTAATATCTCCTTTTCTTGAGCTAGTTTCTCCTCTAGTTTTTGTATTTGGAGACTTGTTTCATCATAAAAAGTTTGATCGATATTGCCTTGTTGTTGGGTTGGATATAATTGTGATTGCCTTAGATTAAAATTCGATTGCATTGTTGGTTGATATGTCAAACTTTGTTGCATCATTGGTGCTTGGAACCTTGTTTCAATAGACATGTCACTATGCAATGTTTTTGGGATTTTTGATTTTAAAAGGATGATGTATGATATGCAACTAAATGCAAACTAAATAGATGAAAATGCAATCTATGGCAAGAATGCAACCTATGTTTTTGTTGTTTTTGAAGATTTTGGATAAACTTTTGGAATGCAAATCTAAGAAAGAGACCCTTAGGAAATTGAAATGACGTCTAGACCTCAAAGGACAAAAGGACCAAGTGACAAAAGGACAAAATGACAATGTCTCCCCTATATGCTTGGATACTAAGCTAGGTTTGACCAAATGACATTGATGACAAAAAGAGAAAAGGTTTGATAAGGTCTAGACCTCCTAACAATGACTTAGGGTTTATCAAAGATTTGGATTACTCAAGTATGACAAAACCCAGTTTTGACACTATATGCTAAGGGACAATTACTATGCAAGTGACCCGAATATGATATTATAATGACCTAAGCTTAATGAAGAAACCTAGGGTATGCAAACGCAAATGCATGACAATGTCAACCTAAGACAAAACCTAAGGTTGAATTATGAAATGGTATTACTCTAATGCAAGAGGACACATGCAAATGGATGACCCTTATTGATATGCAAAGAAGTATGACCTAGGTGAAACCTAACCTTGGTAGTTGACAATGAACTTGCAAAATGCAAACCTAGGATGAACCTAATGTTGGACATGCAATATGACACCTAAGTGAAGACCTAATAATGACATGTAAGGGGACACCTAAATGAGAACCTAATAAGGACATGCAAATGGACACCTAAATGAAATGGACCAAGTGGAATGCAAGAATGATGCTTTAAGCCCTAAGTATGGACAATGGAGGACCTAAATCTAAGTGAAATGAATGTTGAGATAAGATTTTGAAAAATGTTTGACAACCATGTTTGAAGGTTTTTTGAACTTTGTTGGATGAAATGCTCTTGTGTTTAACCTTGTTCTAAATCAATTTGTCTTATTTTTGAAATGAGACACAACTCAAATTTTGACAAGCAAAGAAGACAAGATATTTCAACTTAGACTCAAAACAATCATGCTCATTCACACATTTCTTATGGATGGCAAGGACAATAGATACTTGAGAGGTAGACTCATTATGAGATTCAAGGAGAATACATAGATGCTTGACCCCACGGGCTCCCCTCCACAGCACTCACTTCTCAGGGCAGCCAAGCATCAGTCCCCATGGAAATCTCCCCATGGTGAACTTAGTATCTCTTACAAGTATCCGAACTTGTCCTTCTCAAGCAACTAGAAGGATTTTTGGCCTCTAAATACAAGGTGTTTAGTAAGGATTTCTGTTAAGCATTACTCCTTGGTGTCACGCAAGCATGATTGAGACATTAAGCCCACCAAGATACCAAACAAATGTAGTCGCGCAAGCATGATTTAGACCATGAGGCCCTACTTAGATGTTGATATGAGAAAGAGTCCAAGGGTCATCACTTTCCAAGTAACTACAATTCCCACATAACCCTTCCTTCAAAGCTTTCGCTCATCAGGTATTTATTTATAGTGAGTTAGAATGCCAAGGTATTCTAGCCGTACTCACTTTGGGTCATTCCCTTCTCACGATTGTCACTTGCTTGCAAAAGCAAATGGTGAAGAAGGCAGGCCCTCTAAAGGTAACACACAATCAAGACATGAGAATGGTATTGAAGATCTAGATTTCTGATCACCCTAAGAAGGATGAGAGCATACTCTCCTACTCCAATGTCAAACTCAACAATCAAAGAAAACATACATTCATTCCAACTTATTTAGAAATCATACTAGGTGCCTAAATATGAATTTCAAACACAAAGTTTAGTTGTAACCCAAGGCAACCTGCAAAACCACCAAGTTAGAAGTTTGATATGCTTGATCTTTGACTATCGAACCTGCATAAAATTCATTAGTAGTTTCATCTTTGTCTTTGCCATGCATAATGCCAAGGTGCTGCACAAAGAATCAATACCATAAAACCAAAAAGTAGAAATAGAATGCAAAACAAATCAATTTGCAACTAAAAACACTGCTTTTCTTACCTCTGTTTATGGCCTTACACAGGTGCAGAATGCTTGACACAGGCACAAAATGTAGTAACACAAGCACAAAATGATGCAACATAGATGCAGATCCCTTTGACATAGGTGCAGAAGTCCTTGACACAGGCGCAGATTGCTTGACACAGGCGCAGAACTCTCCTAGGCAGGCACAGAAGTGCCCAGAAAGCCCTGCATTACCCTATTTCTTGGGTTTTTCACCTGTAAATCAACTCAAAAGCACTCAAAATCATGGTTAGGGGGTTAGTTCTCATCGCATTCACCAATTAATATAGCTATGAAATTTGGAAATCATCAAAGCAAATAACAAATTGGACTAGTTCAATCACAAAAACTAAAATGCAGTGATAACAATCCTAATTACACTCAATAAAGACATGAAAACAAGACATGCAAGATTGAAAATTAAGCAAACTAAATGCAGATGTCTTCTTCATGTGGCTCCATTGTCCTTCTTTCTCCTTCAAATAGCTTTGTTTGTGGATCTCACCTACTAGTGCATAAGCTTGATGTGAAAGCAAGTAGACAAGATGATAGCGCAAGAATACTAGAAGCGTGATTGATTCGACCAGGGATCAGGGACTTTGATTGAAGAAATTCATCCAATTTATAGACAAATTGGAGAAAAGATCAGATTAGCATGAAAGTGATTTCAATAGAAATTCAAATCAAGAATAGCAAAATTATGACAAGTGTATGACAAATTGCTATGCAAGGATTTATGACAATTAATGACAATTTATGACAAATTGCTATGCAAGGATTTATGACAAGAATTTGAAATAGAAGTAGACATTTAGGAATTTAGGAGAAATTAGAAAATTAGGTTAGAAATGATGACTTGGAAATTAGGAAATTGATGCAAATTAGGTAAATTAATTAATAATTTCTCATTCATTAATTAATTTACAAAAATAGGAGGAATTAATTAGCCAATTAAATAAATGTTTAATTGTGACAAGAAGACTTAGGATAAATAAATAAATAATTTAATCCTAGAGGGAAAATGAAAAACAAGGTTAAATTAATAAATCATGAAACCCTAGAAGATAAATTAGAAATGCAAGGAGGACAATTAGGTCTTGATGTAAGATTGATTTGATGTCCATTCGATCATGATTTTGAATTGATAAATGATTAGATTGATAAATGCGCCAATTGACGAGGAACAATGACAAATTGATCCAAATTGACATGATTGGGAAGGACAATGATCGATGTCAAATCGATCGCAAAATGAAAAAAAAATGACAACGATCGATGACAAAATAGATTGCAAAATAACAAGATTGGAAATGACCAGGATCGATGACAAATCGATCGCAAGATGACAAGATTGAAAATGACAACGATCGATGACAAATCGATCGCACGATGATAAGATTGAAAACAACAATGATCGATGACAAATCGATCGCATGATGATAAGATTGAAAAGAGGACAAAACCCTAATTAGGATTGACGATGTCCAAAATGATGACAAATGAGCACGCACATTGATGCGACAGGATAAGATTGACCAAAATCATGACTGGAGATTATTGTCGACAAGACCAAATTCGAGAGCGAGATAAATAAAGAATGCAGAAGAAGGACTCGATGCTCACAAATGATAAAGACCAAGTGCATGACATAGAAGAAATGTTAATGCAACACAAAAACCCTAAAATAAGGCAATGTGCCAATGTTAAAATATGACTCCGCAAGTGTTGACCAGTTTTAGACGTCTACACTTGTCACTTAGCAGAAGACTAGAAATGGTAAAAAGATAAATTAAGGTTTATGCCCTAATAGAGGAGCATTAATGATGGTAGGTGGGAGATATGTTTAAAGGCATTTTTCAAATCATTTCTCACTATCTTTTTTCGAGCGAAGAAAAGTTTTTCAAAGAGCAGAGTGAAGAAGAGGCAATTTGAGTTGAGATCTTGAGAAATTGACAAACCGCAAAGGAGATTCAAATTCAAACTACAAATGGCCAAGTGGAGAACACAAAGCAGTGATTCAGCAACTGATGGAGTGTGGAGTGAAGGAGAATTGGAAAGCCCTAAATTCACGTGTTTTAAAAAGGTATTTCTCGAAGTTCTTAAAGTTTCTATCATGGCTTCTACATCTCATACTAGTTCGAGTGCATCTATTGAATCTGAAAGTTTTATTCAACAAAAGTCCAAGTATAATGCTCTATCACAAGTTCCAGCTAGTGTGATAGTAGAAGAGGGAATTTCTGACTACATAGACTGCAAGATTGAAGACCTAGGGTCTCTAGCTATCCACTCCTAGCTAGGTTTGTTTTGTGGCAAGGATAAGAAAATCAAACCGGAGTATAATATCTTGGAGAAGAAGAAACTCCACAATGTTGTCTACTTCCTGGAAGATTTTATAGAAGATCACATAAGGATCATTTTGAGTAGAGTCCATGGTGACAAGATGTACCTAGAGACGACGTGTGATATTACACCATAGGCAATTCATTCAGTCACCGGTTTCTACAACATAGGGGAAGTGCCAGCCCTAAGAATGGTAAGCAAAACTAAAATGGCCAAGCTCAACTATTCGATGAGTGACTCACGAGGCATGATAGTAAATTCTATCAAGGATGATCTAGTGAAGTATGCGTGTATGGTGATTGGATACTGGACATTCTTAGCCAGCAGGATTAACTCTGTATCTGCTACAGCGGTAAATGCGGCTTATCGGATGATAAAGTAGGATACATCATTTGATCTATGCACCAGTATGTAGAGACAACTCCTATTGAATCTGAAGGTGATCAAATAGGATAATGCACTTAGGTTTAAGTTTGGACAACTACTGGTTGGGTTGTTCTTCTATTTCCAAGGCTACTTCCTAGGAGTAGAAGATGTTCAGTCGTCTGGTGACCAACGGGTAACCAAGCAAATTAAGGAAAGCATTGAAGCACTTGGAACCGATTACCCTGATATTGTGAACAAGTATTTTGATGAGTTCAGAAGGAATACGAGCCAAAGAGTGAGGATATCAGGTGACATCATCAAGAAATATGAAGACAATATCTGCTTCACCATCCAAGTAGATAAATGCATAATGGAGGTTGTTGAGCCTAGATAGGAAGAAGTAGAGCCAATGGGCTATGAGGTGATGTACGATATGCTAGAAGGGTATGCCTCTACCCTTATTGCCTCACTGCTTGATCCTAAGGTGAAGAGAACCGACACCTACCTAGAGAGGATAACACCCGTTGAGGAACCACTAGCAAAGAAAGGAAAAGAACCAGTAGTAAAGAAGGCAAAGGCAGTACCTGCAGCGTTCGTACCAGTTACTACTGCGACTCCAAAAGTGACCAAGCAGTCACAAGCCAAAAAGAAATCAGAAGAAGCACCAGCTAAAGTCTTCGAGAGGAAAAGGAAGACAAAAAGCAACTCTCTGGACTTAGAGGAAACTGTGTCTTAGGAGAAGCCCAAGAAGGCAAGATAGATAAGAAAGAAAACAAAGAATGAACTAACATCATCTGCACCGGTAAATATTAATATCTCCTCCTACAAACCTTTGACACATTGTCAAAGAACTATCAAAAACATTAGGAGAAAAGTATTGAATGATTTAATTGATTATTTTGATGACTTTAATGATGATGAAAAGGAGGCAGTGGAAAATGAAATAATTCAATATTTATGTGTTAATGAAAGGTCCCCTTCAGAAATTAGATCTGAAACACCAGATTCTTTGTATAAGTCCTTAGACAATAAATGGTGCATTGCCATAGAGCAGGAACAGGAAATGAGAGAAAAAAAATTTACTAAACATTTTCCTGATGTATCAAATTCAGAACTATTCGATGTAATGAACAAATACAAAGGTCTTTTCTTCATGAGAAGAAGAAGACTCCTATTACTAGAAGGAAAAGGTAAGGAAGTTCTCAAGGATTCACACACTCATACTCAAGATGCTCTGAAGATGCATCGAGTGGCTGAAGCCACTGGCAAGCTGAGAAAGAACCGGTTATATCCAAACCGGATGAAGCATTTGATGATGAAGGAAATATGGTTGTTGAACCAATCGACACCATTGATGATGCTTTGGATGCTGAGGATGTTACCAAAGAGATACCATCTGAGGCAATAGGATAGGAGCATCAGGATAAATAGGAGAAGAAAGATGAGGATAGATAGGAAGTGGCAAAGGAAGAGGCCAAGCAGAGCAAGAAGGATGAAGAAGAGAAGCGAAAAAAGGAAGAAGAAGAGAAGTGGAAAAAGGAAGAAGAAGAGAAGCGGAAAAAGGATGAAGATGAGAAAAAGAAGAAAGATGAAGAAGAGAAGAAGAAGAAGGAAGAAGAAGAAAAGAAGAAAAAGGATGAAGAGGAGAAAAAGAAGAAAGATGAAGAGGAGAAGAAGAAGAAGAAGGAAGCAAAAGAAAAGAAGAAAAAGGATGAAGAGGAGAAGAAGAAGGAAGTAGAGAGGAAAAAGAATGAAGAAGAAGATAAGGAATAGGAGAAGCAAAAGGAAGCATAAAAGAAAAAGGCTGAGGAATACAAGGAAGTAGAGAAGAGGAGAGAAGTAGAGAAGAAGAAAGCAGAAGAGGACAAGGCAGGAGAAGCAGTGAAGAGCACCCAGATGGAGACTCCGAAGGCAACCTGGAGTCAAGCTAAACCAAATGATCTCACCAGTCCTATAGATCTCCAGTTTACAAGTGAAATGGAGCTAATGTAGAGCATCAAGGTAGCTCAAGAGTGCCTTGAAATCATTTGATGGAAGAAGGAGCAAGATGTAATCCAAGCAATTGTGGATACGCTTACCAATTTGATACCCAGTACAAATCTTCCAAACACCAATTCATCACTAGCTAGACTTAAGCTCCTATGCATAGTAGTAGATGATCAGGTGCACATCCTTGAAGAGGCAGTGGAGGCTAATGTCAAGAAGAAGCATAAAAAAGCTCTTAATATAGCTCTGGTGAAGAAGTTGAATGAGATCCAGACTAAACTGAAGAAAGAACAAAAGGATATAAGGGATGCTTTGGATGAGGGAAATCTGCTACTTAGCAAAATCTGTCAACCCCATTTGTTCTATGATGATGTGCTAGCTTAGAAGCAAAAGCTTCAAATAGACTTACAGTCCTACATGAGCACATTCAAGACGCCTTATGATTCCTTTGCAACTTATGGGCAAATCGTTCACTAGTTTCACATCCAGTCAACCAAAATGGAGCAAGAGATTAGCACATGCTCTAGAGATTTGCAGGAGCTACAATTTGTTCTATTCCCACGTATGCAAATTCTTCAAAAGTGTTATCTAAACCTGGATGCCTTGATTGTTACATAGGAGATGAGCACAGTTGATGTCATGGAAGAATAGGTCTCCCAAATGCAAACAAAGAAAGAAGTAGCCACCTCCCTACTAGAGTCCTGGTCTCTATCAATGAAATAGTTCTTGTCGGACTATAAATTTGTTTTTGACAAGTATTACTCCTTGTTGTCATAAACTTTTATTATTTAACATCAAATGGAAACTGGGTTGTTCAGTGGTACTTTGTCATTGTTGGCAAAGGGGGAGAAGTACTCTATCTATTTTGGAGAGTATAGGGGAGAAGTATCTAGATTTAAAATTTTGCTATATGCTTTGATATATGCTCTGATATCTCAATGTTTCTGCTCTATATGCAAAATTGTTATACATTGTATTGTTAAAGGGATAGTGTATATGCTTAGGGGGAGCAATTTTGCTAATGGCATGTTTTTGTTGTAAAACACTTAGATGTCAAAATTTTATTTTCCTAAGTGTTGCCATCAATGCCAAAGGGGGAGATTGTTGGCATTTTCAATGTTCATTTTGTGATTGTCATTGATGGACACACACTTGCGTTAAGATCCTCTTCATATGTGTGAGTTAGAGCACAACCGGTATTTGTTACAACCGGTATGTTGTATTATATTCTTTAGACTATTGATGTTTTGTAGAATGTGTTTAGCGGTCTGAAGCGGCATGTCGACCTCAAGCGGTTCATGGATACCAAGCGGTATGAGGGATTAAAGTGACATAACACATTTTTACCAATCCTCATTTTGAGAAACCGATAACCGGTATTTTGTATGAACCAGTAATACTCTATGATGAGTTACCAATCGATATTTTGTGATGAGTTACCATCCACCAGTCATTTGATGGTGCTTTTTGTGTCGTGTTACCAGATATGTCCAAATGCATTGAACCTAGGAAATTGTATTGTAATCCTATTGGACCTACATGAAATCAAATTCCTTTATAAGGACATCATGTCTAGGGTTCTAAGGTTGTTATTGAGGTTGATGTTGTTGCTAGGGTTCAAGGTAACTAAAGAGTTAGAGAGAGTATGAATGTGTAGAAAACTAAAGTAATGCTGTAATGCATTAAGATTGAGCTATCAAGGATCTAACCAAGCAATCTATGCTATTTCCTAGATCACTCACTTGTTGATTACTCACATCTTCAACAAGTCTATAGCCCTTAACTGAGTAGGCCCAAAAGCCTCTTGTAAATCCTCTAACAAGGTGGTTCACATCTGTGGATCTAAAATCCTCTAGCAAGGTAGTCTTTAATCAGACTTATCTCCTAACAGAGATTGAGATTCCTAACAGGATCTGTTCTGGTAAAGAATGTTGTAAGACCTTAACCAGTCTGACCTTAACTAGTCTTGTTTCTATTATGCAGATAGTTACTTGTGAGTCCCATCTCACCGTGGTTTTTCCCATTTGGGTTTCCACGTCAAAATATCTTGTGTTATGGTGTTTGTGCTTCTGCGGGTGAATGCATTATTAGCTATTTGGTTTGCATGTTTGTTAACCAGTTTGTCTGCTAAATTGTTTTACCGGTTTATTGTCGGTCTTGCAAAGTGTTTAAGTGCAAAGATTTTTGGTATACTAATTCACCCCCCCCTCTTAGTATTCATCACTTATGTCAAAAAACATCAAAAATTACTAAACACCTTTTTATGTAGAAACCCACCTGTTCTATTGATTGAGGATATTTGTGATAAATTCAGTGCAAGAGAATAGATGGTTTTGCTCCCAAGATACTCACCATACATATTTCCTTGAGTAGAAACATAGCTTTTTGAAAGGCTACTTGTGGCTTGATAAAAGTGGTGACTCCCCCATCATAGGGATCATCTATTTGTTATGCTCATGCAAGACTTAGTATATCACATCCTTACCTGCCAAGATGAGATTCATAAGGTATGTAGTACCAAAGTTGAAGAAATATCAAGATGTGGGCTGAAATTATCACAACTGGCCATTTGACCTTAGGGATAACAAGTGTTTGAAGTGTCTTCATTTTGTGTCAAGACCAATGATAAATTGACCCGACTTTTGGCCTTTTGGAAAAACATACTCAAAAACATTTGGAAAAAAGGGTCATCAAAAGTTCAAAGATTGGGTTGATTTAGACCCACACCTATTTGTGCCTTTTGAGGCAACATTATTGTGCTTGTGTGACTGCTCTATTTTCTTGTCAAAGAAAATCAAAAATCAATTCGAAAACAAATATTCCTCGAACACAAAATTTTCACAAACAACCTTTTGGAAAAACAATCAAAAACAAAGTGAGAAACAAAGGTATCAAAACTATATGACCATCCTTCACATTCTGAGAAGGAAAAATCTTCATCAACATATTAATTTGAAGAAAATACCATTGAGCTCAAAGGCTTTCATCAAAAGAAGGAGATTTTTCTATCTCAATAGACAAATATTTGTCTCACCTTGAACCTTCTTACGTCACATGTGTCTATATCTTCAAGGAAAATCTAACGAATTTGATCAAGAGTCTTTAAATCGCAGAGCTTTTACTCAATATAGAGCTTTGAGCTATCATCAAAACAAGGGAGGCAAAATCAATCCATCTTTCTTTCCAGACATTTATATCATATATAACATAGCTTGGAAAGAACCACCAACCCCCAAAAGAGAAGAGGAAGAATTTGTCCCATTTGTAACACAATTTTTATTTAAGTTTAAATATTCCATCCATTTTCACATCACCAATCCATTTCAAAAATCTCAAAACATGAAAAGGTCTTGTCCTAAGTTCTTTTCAGTAATTGCTTGAATAAAAAAAAACACATCAATTTTAGAGTGTCTCTACATCTAGGATAAACTCATCCTAAGAGGCATTTCTACATAGGTTAAAACTAGTATATGAGTGCATCCTCTTATTACTATGTAGCTTGGTTTGTAACACATCTTAGACCTCACTATACCTTATCATATCAAAACATTGTCAATAAACACAAGAAGTGATTCATAGAAGGACTTTGTTAACATCAACCTTTAATGCTAGAGATCCATATGCTAAACACTTCACCAAACATTTATGTCTCATTCCATCATCAACTCATAATCTTTTTCATCAAACTTCAACAAAAATTTTCAAACAAAATGGCTCAAACTAGATCAAGGACTAGGCAACAAGAAATCGAAGAGGAAGAAGAGGAAAATCTCAATGAGTTCCAAGAAGCCCTTGGAGGCAACAAAAATGATGAAAATCCTCATACTCCCACTCCTGAAGCAATCAAAAGGGCACAACACAACCCCCTTTTTAATCAACTTTTCGATGAGATCCTCAGGAACAATGTTGATGCTTTCTTTTTAAGACTTGCCCAAGAGGGAGCCAAATTACCCTCTGATTTTGATACAGCCCAAATACGGAAAGCATCAAAACATTAGAGTCATAATGAGGATGCAAGAGGTTGAGATCATATCAGATACAACCTTCATTAAGGAAATCCCCCACCTCCTCCTCTTCCAAATGACATTGACATGTTGAGGCAACAAGTCGAGAATCTCTCCCAGCCACTCCATAGTGGTGTGAAAACAAACCAGTTTTCACTTAATGATAGTTGTCCCTATCCCTTTGATAGGAATCTACGTATGCCACCTTTTCCATGAGGGTTTGAAATACCTAAGTTCAAAAATTATCAAGGAAAAGGCGACCCTAGAGATTATATTAGAGAATTTCATTCAGCTTGCCTAGAAGTGGCATATGAAGACACATACCTAATGTGTCTCTGTCATCAGAGTTTGGGAAGAACAACCACGCAATGGTTTTCCTGACTAACAGGTGACATTAGGATGTTCGAAGAGCTGGTCCAAAAATTCATTGCACATTATTCCCATAACATAGAGCGTGATGTCAACATGGCAGACCTGTGTAACACCAAGTAGAAACCAGGGGAGCTATTTTCAACTTTCCTGCAACGATGGCAACAAATGTCTAGCAGACGTTCCCTTCAGTTACCTAAAAGAGAGCTAGTGGAAATATTTATTTCCAAGTTGAACGAAGAAATAGAATTTAATTTAGAAATAAAAGGCACAGAGTCTTTTAATGACATGATCACACAGGGTTTAAAATGTGAAAGGGCCCTCATCAAAAATAGGCTTATCAAAATATACAATGAACCAAAAGATGCCCCTCACCTGTGCTTCAATAGTGATAAACCTAACTTTTGGAATAAAAACAAAAACATCGTTAATGATAGGGTTGTAGATGCAAGGACTATCAGGAGTGCACAACCCATGGTCCAATTTGCAGGGCAAAACCCCCCTCCTAAGATCAACATAGTTCCTCCCCCACCAAATCAAGGAAGCAATGTCCAGCAAGAAGAACCAAGGCACAAACAATAGAATTATAAACCAAAATGTACATACACTCCCTTAGGGGAACCTATTGAAATAGTGTTACATCAATTGGTCTCATCAAATCTAGTGACCTTACCCAAAACATCTAATTACGAACCTCAGGTCAAACCTACATGGTGGAGGGATAATGAACATTGTGAATTCCATCAAGGGAAAGGGTATAAAAAAAGTAATTGTCATAGATTGAAAGATCTTGTTCAGGATCTTATTGACTGAGGAGAGATTGAAATTGAAGGACATGACCCAAAAACCATGAATAATGATCATCTTATGATTAAAAATCCACTTCCATCACAAGATCAAAGGGGTCCTTCCACTTCAGCGTGAAACACAAATACAACTGATTATATGCGAGCCACCTATAATTACTTTGTGAATCACCTATATGATGCCAATGAACAAATTGCAACCATTACCATCAAAAATTAAATCTCTGCTTGCAATGTTGTTACACGTCATAGCAAGATCACCATTAAAGAAACTCCACAAGGCACCACCACCATCCCAAAGCAATATAACCTTGTGGAACAATTAGATAAAATGCCTACACTTATATCCATTTTTGAGTTGTTGCACCTATCTCCATCTCATAAAACAATCTTGGATCAAGCTCTCCAAGAGGCATCAATCCTTGCCAATCTAAACATAGATCAATTTCAAGCTATGGTTGGTAGTCTGAGGTCATCACCATGTCTCACTTTCTCAGAAAGTGACAATACATCCTTCCAGAAACCTCATAACGCCTCACTCCATATTGAAGGGTTCATCAACCAACACAAGATCAAGTGAGTCATGATTGATAATGGAGCAGGCCTAAATATCTGTACACTATAATTGGTCACAACACTAGGATATTCAGTTGAATCAATGGATCCTTGCAAAAAGATAAAAATAAAAGCTTATTCACTATTCCTGTTTGCATCACTATTCCTTTTTTAACCATCAACATGTCACTTCACCAGTGGTAACTTCATGCATACCAGTTGACATCAATGACTACATATCTGTTGGCATTATACACTCAGATGAGAATGGTTGATGTTGTCATTGATAGAAACCAACTAGTAACAAGTTTCAACAATGTTTCATAGGTTCTATCAGCAACAGACTTCACCTACCGGCACCGATAGTCACTACAAGGTTTATTCACACTAGCATCTAGTTACACCGGCAATAGATTATACCGACAGTCCAAGTCGACTTGGAAATACTATTGTTTATGTGAAATGTATTGTAATGTAATATTATATTTGTATTGATGACATGATGTATTGTAAAAACTCATATATGTATGAGATCTTGTAGGTCATTTGTAATGTAAGAAAGTATGTATGTAGGTATGTATGTAAGCGGTATATGAGAACGAATAATTGTATATGCATTTTGATGTGTTTATCTTGAGAGCGAATAAGAGCAGAGTAGAGCAAAGACTATTCTATGTAAGAAGAATCATTCACCAACAAGGTTTTGGAAGAGGTATCAGATAAAGCTTAAACTAGTACTGAATCCAGTATTGCAAATTCTATTTTGACACAGTACATTGTTATTGGATTTAACCATCCAATTGTGTAGTCAATGGGACTCCATTTTGTGTTGAGAAGTGAGCTCTAGGTAGTTGGCCTTCCTGCATGTGTAGGCCCCTATTGTACTAACTAATATTTATTCATATTGGCTAGTGAGTAAATATTGTGGGTCACATATCCCACCAAGGTTTTTCCCTTACCGGGTTTCCTCGCCAAAAATATCTGTGTTATGGTGTGCATTGATGCTCATTCTTTTGTTTCTCTTTACTGCATTATTATTTGATTACCAGTATACTAATTTCAGTTATAAAGTTGCAAATACGTTTAAATCTTTAACCCACCAGTTAGACACTGATTCACCTCCCCCTCTCAGTTTCTTTGGGACTAACCAGGAATCTAACAAATTGTATCAGAGCCTCATCCTCTATTTGCAAAATCCTAACAACTTCAGGAATGAAACCGGTACTGATGGAAAGTTTGAGACAATAGTTGGAAGGAGCTCTCAAAGGTTTTGATGTAGAAAAATTGAAGAATATCAAACTGGAAGATGAACTCAGATGTTCTCAGGAATTCATCAAAGCACTTCAAGATAACCTAGTCATAGCAAAGAATAAGGGAAAATAATTACATGTACAACTGCAAAACCAAGATGATGAAGAAAAGGAAACTCTTAGAGATATTGCAGAGAAACTGAGACAAGAGAACAGTAACATGAGGAATGAGATGCAAGATTTAACCATGAGACTATGTAAGGATATTGAAGATAGAAAGAGGAATGAGGAAGATTTGTCTAGAAGACTTAATGAAAGATTAGATGAATCTCTAAGGCTTAGTTATGAAAATGATATGCTTAAAATAGATTTGATTCACATGCAACATGACAAAGAGGAACTTATGAGACAAGTTAGTACTTTGGAAACTAAATGGTTGCTGCAAATGAATACAAAGACAAATTCAAGAAGAGTTCAGACAAGCTTGATGATATGCTGAAAAGTCAAAAACTTGATGGAGAAACTGTTGGACTTGGATTTGAACATGGAGAAAGTTTTGGAACTACAAATAATCATAATAACAACAAACCGGTAAGGAAACCTAATGCTTATAAATTCAATGGAAAATGCTTTAACTGCAACAAATTTGGTCATAGAGCAAATCAGTGTAGATATAGAAATAATCAGAATACAAACTCATCCACCGATCAATGTTCCAAATGCAATAAACATGGTCATAACTCAAACAATTATATAATGAATGTAAAATGCTATGTTTGTGGTAGATTTGGACATCTATCTAATCAATGTAGAACTCAAACCGGTCAAGGTTATGGAAAAGCTACTCAAAGAAACAATATAACTTGTTATTCATGCAACAAGATTGGGCATATTGCAAGATTTTATAGAAGTAAGATTGTACCGGCTAACAACAAAGGATCTAATGACAAAGGAAAAGAAAAGGTAAATGAAATCAAGCAATAATTCACTAAACAATTGGTCAAAAAGAGAGATTAGAGAAATGATGAATTTGTCTCTGCACCGGCAAAATAGAGTAATCCTACATGGGCAGGAGTTTCTTCATCTAACTAAGGAATAATCCTTAGGGGTAAGGCAACTAATTGAAGATCATGGATTTTACCCTTAGATGGTGGTAAGAAGTCACAATTCTTCTTTACCGGCAGATATGTTGAATATTCACTTAACCGACAAAGCATTTATTGTGGTTTTAAGTTAACTTTTTGGTTATAAAGCACTTAAATTTCTCATTTTGACTCACCAAAGAATTCAAGCATTCAAAGAGCGTAGAGTTGAGCACTAGCATTCAAGAAGCAAAGAAGCAAGATTTTTTATGGAATCCAAGGTTTTCACTTGCATTCGATAATAAAAGGTAATTATCTTACGAAATGGCTTCTTCATCTTTCATTCCTGAATTCATTGCAAACCCTACTATTGTGGCAAATTTAAAGCATCCTAGACAAGTCTTAAGATAATCCCTAAGATAGTTAAGATGGATGACTCCATTGGTGCATTTTCAAAAATTCTAAATGGAGTCACATTTGTTGAAGACCCTAGGGCATACATGCACTATAACATTGAAGATTTAGGGTCTGAGGATATAAAGAACATGTTCATAAATGTTATCATTGACAAAAAAGGTATAATCAAATCAGAACACAAGATTTAGGGTTCATTGACATCCTTAACATGCCTGAGTTTTAGATGAGATTGTTTTTTATGTTCTTAGCAGAGTTCATGGTGAATTTTTGTGGCTAGACTCAGTTTTCAAAATCAATAAGGAAGCAATTAAGGTTGTTATTGGTTTACCTTCTACCGGGACTAGGCCTGATAAGAAAAAGAAAATTCCAAATAAAGAGGTTATAAACTTAACCAGCACAACATCAGATAACACATCACTTAGGGTTAGCGATATAATCGATAACAATGTTCAATATGCAAGTATGGTTATTGGATACAAAGTTTCTCACACTAATAGGCTGAATTCTATTTCAAGTTTATGCATTCATAGTGCCTATGAGATGATTATGAATAATGCTAAAATTGACATCTGTGAATGGTTGAAAGATGAACTGTTAGAAAATTTGGATAAAATTAAAGGTGATAAGAAGGGAACATTCAAGTTTGGGAATTTGATTGTATGCTTAATGCTATATTTCTCAAAGGAGATTCCCAGTATTGAACACAAGGACTTTTCCTATGATATTTCTGTTGGAAAATAGATTAAGGAGGAAATTACCGATATAGGTTCAGATGGGGACAAGCATGTAAAAGATTACTTCAAGGACTTTCAAGATAAAATGAGGCAAAGGGAAAGGATTCCCCAAAGCTTTGTTGACAAATATGACAAACAGATATGCTTTGTGATTAAAAGAGATGAAGTATGGATGGAGATAGTTAGACCTAGAATTGTGTGGATAGCATAAATGGGTTATGAAGTGGACTCACACATATTGGAATCTTATGCCAAGATACTCCTAGATGCTCCACCAGAACCGACAGAAAAGATCTTTGGTCAATGCTAAAACTATAGAGAGTGATGTTACTATGCAAAAGTAGAGGAAGAAAAGAGACAAAGTAATAAAAGATGCTTCAAAGTTTGTTGAAGTTGTTAAAAAGGGATTGTTGAAACTTGATCCAATGAGGGGTGTTGTTGCACAAGAAAGAAAATCAGAACAACAACCGGTAGCACATATTTCTCCTGTGGCTACCTCATCCGATTCTGATAGTGATAAGGCTACATGAGAATTCAAAAGGGTGGACAAAAAGAAAAGAAAACCCTCACTGACACTTGCTCCATCACTAAAGAAATCAAGAACACTTAGAAAGAAACAACAGGTTGTGATAGAGCCCAGTGGTTAGAAAAAAAAAGTCACACCAAAGAAGCAACTGGAACAAAAGGAACCTGACACTCTTTCACCAGGAAAACTTACAAATGAAATAACTCAGGAAGAAAATCTCGATAATATTAGTAAGTTATATCATTCTTTTATTGACTCTAATAAGGATACCATTGAGGAGAGAATTATTTTGTATATATATATATATATAAGAAGGTTCTTATTAAGGTTATAGATGTTCTTCTTAATGATCTATACTTGAGACTTCAAGCAAAGAGAATGTCCATTATGGAATTAGATAAGAAACTAAAGGTTGAGGCACTATTAGCAGTTCATCTTGTTAATTCTACGCAAGAAATAGATGATTTAATATCTGAAGCTAGCAGGACTATTTTTGTGAGTGGTCACCAGCAAGTTAGTCTTATGGCTAGCAGAGTAAAAGAGATTGCAGATGAAACAACTGATAAGTGGGATATATTCTTTGTTGAGAAAGATAAGAGAGAAGAGAAAAATAGACATAAAGTTGATAAATCATTTACTAACGTATATCAGAAAATGGATAAGGGTAAGAGTAAGGTTGCCAGTGTACCTGACATCATAGTTAAGGATAACTTGCCACCATCGACATAGGACACCCCATCGGTAGTATCAGAGGCACTGACAGAAATGGAAAATCAGCCTAAAGAAGAGAAGTCAGAAGAAGTGAAAGAAGATGATATTGATCCCAAGTCAGACATTCTATTCACAATGAATGTTGACACTCAGGACATCAATATTGTAATGGATAAGGAAATTGTAGAGGAAAAGAAATTTGAAGCTATAAATATTGTGATCTCTGAATCATCGGTCAAGACTGTTGACACTCAACAGAATATTGAGATACCGACAGAAGAAGAAAAAGAACCAGAACAAACACAACTTGAACTATAAGAGAATAAGAATGAGAATAAGAGTGAAAATAAGGAAGAGAAAGTGGATAAAGAAGAGGTTAAGATAACTGAATAGGTATCTGGAGAAGAAAAGAACATTATTGTAGAACCTAGCACTCCCCCCAATACTTCTACTGTGGATTACAGATTGACAAACATCACTGATGTATTATTAGATTCCATAAAGAAAATAACAGAATGCAATGCCTTAACATTTAAGGCTATTGATGATTCTTTACCAATTTTGCAGATGATTGTGCCGACGTACCAGGTTGATCACATTGTTGGGTCTATAGGTAAATTAGACACATTGTCCAAATTCATTTCTTCTAACATTCAAACTATAGATAAGATAAATGAGGAGACCATTCAAGAAAGAGTTAATAAGGATAAGGATGAATTCTTTGACAAAACAATAAAAGATTGTACATAACAGGTTGATTCATTATTACCAGCATTGAATTCCACCATTTTGGAATACAAGGAATTGTATCGAGAAGCTTGCAAACTCACCATCTAACAAAAGATATTGATGAGCAAATAAGGAAAACACAAAAAGAGATTGATGACATTGCTGACAATATGATTGGTTCTTCAGAACTCACATCAATTTTGGATCAAGAGATGGTTATTTATGACAAGAAGATTGAGAAATTGGAAAGAGAAAAAGCAAGGTTGAATATGAAAACCCAGGAGTTAAAGAACAAACTTGGTCCTAGATTGAATAATTTGTTAACACACCAGAATGAGCTATCTAAGGAAAGTATTCAAGGGGATAGATCACTGAAACAATAGATTCATTATCTCACTGGGATGATCTGACAGACAGAGACTATAATTTCTGACAATACAAAGTTTTTGCAAAGTCTTAACTTGGTTTTGGCAGACATTTTTTAGATTTTACATAACCAGCTATAGGTTTCTAAGTAATTTTTGATACTTTTTGACATCCTTTGTCATTGATGTTAAAGGGGGAGTGGTTTAAAGAGAAAAATATACAAGAGGAGATCACTTTCTCAGGGAAAGAACTCTTAGTTTTTGGAATTTAGTTTTGGATATCAGTTTTGATTTTTCTCATGAGTGTTGTCGTCAATGCCAAAAGGGGATATTTTTGGCATTATACACTCAGATGAGAATGGTTGATGTTTTCATTTATGGAAACCAATTGGTAACAAGGTTCAACAAGGTTTCACAGGTTCTACCAGCAACAGACTTCACCTACCGGCACCAATAGTCACTACAAAGTTTATTCAGACCGACATCCAGTTACATCGACAACAAATTATACTGGGAGTCCAAGTTGACTTGGAAATAATATTGTTTATGTAAAATGTATTGTAATGTAATATTATATTTGTATGGCCGACATGATGTATTTTAAAGACTCATATATGTATGAGATCTTGTAGGTCATTTGTAATGTAAGAAACTATGTATGTAGGTATGTATATAAGCGGTATATGAGAGCGAATAATTATATATGCATTTTGATGTGTTTATCTTTAGAGTGAATAAGAGAAAAGAGAGTGAAGACTATTCTGTGTAAGAAGAATCATTCATCAGCAAGGTTTTGGCAGAGGTATCAGACAAAGCTTAAATCAGTACTAAATCCAGCATTGCAGATGCTATTTTGAAGCAGTACATTGTTATTGGATTTAACCATCCAGTTGTGTAGTCAATGGGACTCCATTTTGTGTTGAGCAGTGAGCTCTAGGCAGTTGACCTTCCTGCATGTGCATGCCCCTATTGTACTAAGTAATATTTATTCATATTGGCCAATGAGTAAATATTGTGGGTCACAAATCCCACTGAGGTTTTTCCCTTACAAGGTTTCCTCACCAAAAATATCTATGTTATGGTGTGCCTTGATGATCATTCTTTTGTTTCTCTTTACTGCATTATTATTTGGTTACTAGTATACTAATTTTAGTTATAAAGTTGCAAATAAGTTTAAATCTCTCATCTACTGGTTAGACACTGATTCACCCCCCCTCTCAGTGTCTTTGGGACTAACCAAGTATCTAACAATATCAACTATTCTCCCATACCGGTTATTGTCGTATACTGGTTGACATCATTGACAACACAATGTAAACAATCTCCCCCTTAGGCATTTATGTCAACACATGTAGTATTCGACATACTATATATTCTATCTCTACCCCTTTGTGTGTTCCATAAATTCTCACACATGTAGCATGCGACATACTACAAAATCTCTCTCCCCTTTTGACAATAATGGCAAAGGGCACTGGTAGGGTTTCTCTCCTCCTTGTGTCTACCAAGCATTGACACTTGTATCTCTCCCTTTTACTCTAATGGATGCTTCTCCTCTTTTGACCATCATACATTTCATCCTCTCAATTCACAACACTTGAGATGGAGGGCTCAACCACCAAATGACACCAATTTCTCAGCAGCCAAGTGTATATACAAGCTGAAAACCTTTTGCATATACAAGTCTGATACCAATTCAAAGCACATGTGTTAGTGAATACAACCTACTTGCCAGTAAAATTGCATCATCTCCCCTTGATATGCAGAAGCCATCCTGACCCCAATTTTCTAATACTAAGTGTTGGAGCTAACACTGATACCAATTTTTGGAGCTAACACTGATACCAATTGTATCTCTTTCGATACCAATTGTTTCTCTTTCGATACCGAATGCATGTTCTCCTCTGCAGGTAATTTGCCCTTTTTGCAGACAACTCTTCTGGTGGTCCAGTTGTGATTTCAATTAAGTATGTAATGCCCAAAAATTTATCAAGCAAAACACAACCACTTTTTTAAATTATTATTATATATAAATAGATATAAAACATAAGCAACCTTCATCACATTAAACTATTCCTATGAAAGTAATAATATTCGCATAAGGGAGGATATACATAGTTTTCATCTTATTTCTAGTTACATTATCGATGACTCATTTTAATTAGTATTGGTACCCTTAATGTTCCTTTACATCAATTACTATCAATGTTTTCTATTATAGGTCCCTTCATTTTGTTAGCCCCTTATCAAGATGTCATCCCTAACAATGTATTACCATAGGGTTAAATGTAATTCTCACTAGATCCATACTACAAAATAGAATAAATTGGCTAGTTCATTCAGTCAATAACATTAGCCTTCAAAATAATGTTGTTTAATAACCTAATAATAATTGTCCTTTACTAATAGCTACAACCTCAACTTGTGTGTTTTCTTACTTATTATTACTTGTAATTATATTATACTTAATTATTTCCTTTTCTAACTAGGAATATCAATATTATTGCTACCTCAAGTTTAACAGAGTAGGGGTAACATGCAAAGCCCATACTTTGACTAAGCAAAATGCAAACCAATTTCTCTTTCTTTTACAAAAAACATGTTTATATTAAAATTATAATTAATATCATTATTGACCATAATAAAATAGTGCATCGATCCACTAATATCCTCATTGACATAATTTTTTTTACTAATATTTGTATTAATATAACTTTACCAATAACATTAGTTGTAATGACAACCCAAGAACTCATTTTGCTAATGCTAAATAAAGAAACCAATTAATACAATTAATTTTCTTATTATATAAATATTCCCTTATATTTCTTAATTATACAATCTATATAGTTAATTTATTTTCTTTATCTTCTCTTTTTCTCTTACACAAATAAGTTAATAAGTTTTTATATACTCCAAAACGAATACCCATATAATGATCATATAATATTTATTAAACATTTATAATTGCTATAACTTATATCCTCTTCTTATATTTATCAATTATACAAAATTTTAACCAAATATTTATAATCTAAAGAAATAGAACATGGATATGATAAAAATAAATTACAATAAAATGACCATTTACACCTACGTTCCCTTGATTTATAAATAAATGATAAATATCACAATTACCAAACTTTCAATTATGAGAAGGGCAAATATTTAACTGTCTATTATATTGTTATTTACTTCAAGGAATCTCCTTTACAATTCTGAAACTTAAGAGAAGTAGCATTAAATACTAAATCAATGCATTATATTAACATTGTTATCCAAAATGATTAGATTGAAAATAAGCAAATAAAGAGATAATTAAGAATGGAATCGTTTCTTAATTAATTTAATGAATAAGTTTTAAAAAATAATCTTCATTCTATTTTTATGGAGCAAAATCATCCAATAATATGGATGTGATTCCATTACATTTACTAATTATTTAATAATATAAATTTTGATTACATCTCTTTCTATATATACATTTTCAATAAAGGTTATCTTGTATAAAAAAATAGAAAGATTTCATTTTCTTTTCAACATTATCATTCTTCAACTTTTTTATGGAATAAGGAATAAAGCAAGAAAGTTTTCCATAGAATCAATTGAAATATGGAAATGATTCCATCATAATATCTGAACTATTTTATAGGAAAGATAAAATAGAAATCAATCTCATTTCTAATTTTGTGAAGCTAAAATCACATTTTAAATTAACTATATTAGCATTCACCAATCATTTTGTAAAATAAGATAATTTATATTTTTATTATATTTTGTGAAACTAAAATCACAATTTCAACATAGAAACAATTCTATTATTATTGATTTTTTATCTTATAAAATAGAATAAATTTTCTTGCTATCTAAATGGCCAAAAGATGCACTTTAATGTAGAAAGGATCCTTAAGATAAGACATAACTTCATTTACCAATTAGTGAATCTATTGTACATTTTTTAGGTCACGGGAAGAAGGAGATGCCAAATCCAAATGTTACATTACTGGTAAAAACATTAAGTAGAGAAGATAAGACGGTCTCTTTTTTTTAATGTTGTCAAATATAGTCATAGATATAGCTCTAGGATGTCAATGCAAGAACACTAGAGAATTGGCCACACCTGGATAGTTAGAATTACTGTACTAGTTACACCATATGTGCTACATGCATATGTTGAGTAACTTTCACGCAGGGATGGGTGGTTGTTATTAGAATAGACAGTTGAAAGTCACCATCATCCATCCCCTAAATTTCAATATTGATGCATTTGTATTGAAACACTCATATGTATAAACATGTAACCTAAGTCCTTTGATTTTTAAAACATCTCCATAATTCTCAACAAGAGCACTTGCCTAAATATATAGCAAGTAGATCATAGCCATTCTCAATTTATATCTCTATTTCATTTTATATTATTATTTTTTTGAATCGGTACATTGTCAAAATTACAAATAGCCTATTGTAGATTAGCTCTGAGTTTATTAGTAATTATTCCCACTCATACTTCTTATATTTTATATTGATTCTTATAACATGCTGGTTTGCAAAAGAAACTAGAATACACGAGGGATCCCTCTCTAGTGTTAGAAACTGCATGTAGGTCCATCTTTTTTTTAAAACTCTACCATACCCTACATTCCCTCAATATGAACATGGATAATATGTATATTATCTTCTTCTTTTACATATTTTGATTTTTGATAGAACCCCACACTCATGTTGGCATTTGCATGAAGATTGCATTAATGATATGTTATGTTGTCATTGATATCAATTGAACTAGTAATGGTATTTATGATATTGCTGATATTGTTGTTATTATTTATATTGGCTTGTAATCGATAAGAAGAGCTTTGTGTAAGATGTTGTAAACTAGTATGTTAAGTTTGTGAGTTGAACCAGTGTAACTGGTAAACCCAACCAGTTGTTTTTTGCTAAACCCTAACTAATCAAGTTTTTTGGTTTAAGATCTAATGATGAGCGGTAATGATGGAGACATGTATGATCATTGAATGAGGATTAGTTTAGATTGTTTTTGGTGCATTGTTTGTTTGTCTGTTTGATTGTCTAGGGAATGAGAAAAATGGATTCCATCTAATGCATAGCACATGTGAGTTACAAAGTCCGATGAAGCAGTGATCATGGAGCGGTTGGAATTTTCTTGAAGAATGTGAAGAGATTGTTATGATTGCTAACAGTCAAGATTGATCCAACTTGTTTTAATCTCTATGACAGAATTAGGTTTTTGTTGTGTTACTGACCTAATTGATTTGTATTTAAGGTTGATGAAGTTGTTTGTAAGAGTGTTGGCAAAGTGTTGGTTGAAACCAGTTGAGTGTGTGGTTGCCTAACTAGAGAGTGAAGCAGTTTGAGTAGAAGCAGATTGAAGCTTAAATGGATCTGATCAAGCAAATGTAGTGCTATTCAGATAGATCAAGAAAACCTGTTGTTTTCTAAAAATTACAGTAGAATTGAAATCCCCTAACCAGGTAAGCTCTAACAAGCTTGGTTACTTCTTAAATCCTCTAACAAGGTGGTCCATTAGCTTGGATTCTCAAACCCTCTACCGAGGTTACTCCTAATAGGGTATTTTTCTTTTCATCAAGGCATTTTGTAAATCCCTTAACTAGGTGATTCCTAACGGAATCCATTCTTAACAGGACTTATTATAAAAACTTTAACAGGCTTGGCTCCTAATAGGGTGAACTTCAGAAGAGTTCAGATAGCTATCCTTATGAGTCTCATCTCACCATAGTTTTTACCTATTTGGGTTTTGCACGTATAAACATTTGTCTCAAGTGGTGAATGTTTTTGTGGTTATGATCTTAATTGTTGATTTGATTAATTTTTGATAAGGCATGATAACTGGAAGCATTGAGAGATTGAATATATTGAGATATGATTAAGCATTTTGATGTTTAGAAGATTGAATTTGTTTATTGTTAAGTTGTTATAATAGTTAACCGATTGATGTTGAGTATTGATCTTGACAGTAAAAGTTTACTTTGTGAGTTTGAATATGAGATTGGGAAGTTTATATCAGTTTTTTAGTTTATTGGTTCACCCCCCCCCTCTCAGTATTCTACCAGATACTTATTCTTTCATGATACCATCAATTGGTATCAAAGCATCTCAAGTCCTCTTTAACCTAAAATCCTAACAGCTTGAGGAAAAGATCTTGTAGATCATGATGAAGGAAGAAGGTCTGAAGTTCAACAAAGATAACTATAGGATATGGAGCAACAGAATGAAGATTTAAACTAAGAGTCTAGGAAGTCAATATTGGGATCATGTAGAAACTAAGTATATTACACCTACTAGAACTTTTACTGATGATCAGGGAAAACAACAACAAAAAAATCATCAAGCATGGGAGGCTATTAACAGTTCCCTGTCTGATGCTGAATATGTAGATGTTGATGGTCTTGAAACTACATATGAAGTATGGAAAAAACTTGAAGAGATTTATAGCAGTGATGAACATGTTAAGAGTGCTAAAGAGGAGAACCTAAGAGGAAAGATTGATGAGATGAGAATGTCTAAAGGTGAGAATATCCAGTAGTATGATCAAAGGATAAAAGAGATAGTTGGTGAAATAAAGAGTGCAGGAGGGAAAGTAGAAGATGCCACAGTGATCAGTAAGGTACTAAGAACCCTACTACCGGTCTATGCTATCCGAGTTGCAGCTATTCCATAGCTGAAGTCCATTGATAAAACTAAGGTAACTCTTGACTCTATCATTGGCAAACTTACTGCTTTTGAATTAAATGGTTATGATGATAGTGTACAGAAATTAGAATCTGCATTCAGAGCTTCTGTCTCTAACCCATCTATGAGAAAGAGTAGAGATATTTGTCATGGTTATGAATCTAGATCCAGCAGAGATGCTGATGATGAAGATAGCTTAGTGGAACTTGAAGTATTGTTGGCAAAATGATTACCTAGAGGTACTGGGAAATATAGAGGTAAACTACCTTTAAAATGTTTTGCATGCAAAAAGATTGGTCATATAGCAACTAACTATCCTAATGGTGAAAATGAATACAAGAGAGACAAATTCAAGAAGTATAAGGGCAAAGGCAAGAGAGATTGTCTTATGGCTATTGACATTGGTATTACTGATGAAGAATCTACTAATGATGCTAGTGAAAATATTGTGTTTGTAGCTATTAAGGAAGAGATATCAGATCAGAAGGCACTAGTGTCTAGGATGGAATAAATTTGATTATTGGATCATTGATAGCGGTTATTCACATCACATGACCGATGATCAGAGCAAATTTCTTTCCTTGAAGGAATTTGATAGCGGTGTCAGATTTGGCAATGACTCACCCTGTATGGTTAAAGGTAAGGGAGTTATTTCTCTTAATGGGAAGAGCAGTGTTGATGATGTCTATTTGGTTGAAGGCCTAAAGCACAATCTTCTAAGTGTGGCACAACATAATGACAGAGGATACCCACTAGAGTTTAGGAATGGTATGTGCAAAATATTTGACAACAAAGGTGAATTGATTGCAACCAAGAAACAAACAAGAGGTAATCTATTTCATCTTAATCCTAAATTTAGCATTTGTTTGATTGCAAAGATAGATGATAGATGGCTTTGGCATAGGAGATTTTGTCATATAAACTTTGATAACATTGTTAAAGTGAGAAGGTCTGAGACAGTAAGAGGTTTACCCCAGCTAGATAGACCAGTTAATGCTCTTTGTAAAGAATGTTAGTTAGGAAAGATGTCTTCTTAAACTTTTAAGAGAAAGTCCTTCTTAGTAGAGCACTTGTTAGATTTGGTTCATACAGATCTATGTGGACCAATAAGAACAAGAAGCATTCAAGGGGATAGATATTTCATGATCTTCACTGATGATTGTTCAAAGATGATGTGCGTCACATTCTTGAAGGATAATAATGAATCTTTTGGTAAATTCAAGGCATTAGTTGAGAAAGAGAGTGGAAAAATGATAAATTTTTAAGGAACAGATCAAGGCGGTGAATTTACTTCTGAGGAATTCACTAAGTACTTTGATGAGAATGGTATCGAGCAGCAACTTTTTGCACCAAGGACACCACAAGAGAATGGTATAGCAGAGAGGAACAATTGGTCAGTGGTTGAAGCTGCTAGGACAATGTTGATACAAGGAAGTGTAGTGAAAACATTTTTGAAAGAACCTATAAGTACAGTTGTCTACACAATGAACTGAGTTCTAATGAAAAGAGATAAGGACAAGACCCCTTATGAATATTGGTAGGGAAGATCACCTAATGTTAGTTATTTTAAAATATTTGTAGAAAATGTTTTATTAAAAGAGGTGATTACATAAGCAAGTTTGAAGCTAAGAGTGATGAAGGCATATTTCTTGGCTATTCCACCAAGAGTAAGGCCTACAAATGCTTCAACAACTGAACACAAAGAATTGTTGAGAGTGTTGATGTTCATGTAGATGAATGTCCTGGAGTCTCAGATGGAACTAGTTAAGAGAAAAAGGATGAAGATCCTTGCATTTTTATTTTGGAACCTGAAGCTGTTAAATCAGAAATTGGTAAAGCCAATCCTGATGTACTTGTTCAATGGGAACAAATAAATTTAGAAGAATATGATAATGAAGAAGTTGAACCTAAAGAGAATGATCATGTTATTCCTAGGTATGTGAGATTGAACCACAATCCTGAGCAGATTATTGGGGATAAGGATGTTGGAGTACTAACTAGAAGGAAAATAAGAGAGAACTCTTGCATGATCTCCACCATTGAACCTAGAAGTGCTAAGTAGGCATTTGGTGATGATTATTGGGTTAAAGCTATGGAGGAGGAATTGGATCAAATTGAGAAGAACAACACTTGGACCCTTGTACCCCGACCAGTAAACAAGAATGTTATAAGTACTGAATGGGTATTTAGAAACAAGTTAAATGAAGATGGTGTTGTAGTTCGCAACAAGGTAAGATTAGTTTGCAAGGGTTATGCTCAAGAAGAAGTTGAAGATTATGGCAAAAATTTTGCACCAGTAGCAAGACTGGAAGGTGTCAGAACTTTACTTGCATTTGCAGCCCATAAGAAGTTCAAGGTATATCAGATGGATGTTAAGTCTAAATTTTTGAACGGGATATTGGAAGAAGAGATATACATAAAGCAACTAGATGGTTATGCATTGGCTGATGAGAAAGACATGGTATGCAGATTGCATAAAGCTTTGTATGGATTAAAGAAGGGACCCAGAGCATGGTATGAATGACTTCATACACATCTGATGAATATAGGCTTTTCTAGAACTAGTGATGATAGTAATATTTATCTCAAGTCTGAAGGAGATGAAATAATAGTTAGTGAAGTATTTGTTGATATTATTTTTGGAAGTAATGATGTCATGAGTAATAGTTTTGCAGATGAAATGAAAAATGAATTTGAAATGTCTTTAGTAGGGGAAATAAATATTTTCATAGGCTTGCAGATACAACAAATGAAGAATGGTATTTTCATTAGTCAATCTAAGTATGTGAAAGATATTTTGATTACTTTTGGTATGAGTGACTACAAACTAGTTGGAACACCAATGGTTATAGGTTGTAAGTTATCCAAGGAAGATGCATCTAAGTTTGTTGATGAAAAGGAATACAAGTTAATGATTGGCAAATTATACTATGTTGTTCACAACAGACTGGATATTGCCCATGTGGTTGGTATAGTTGCTAGATTTCAGAAGAATCCAAAGGAAGTACACCTAATTGCAACCAAGAGAATTTTTAGATATCTAGAAGGCATAGTTTCTATGGATTATGGTATCCATGTGGAGAAAAATTTGACTTGAAGGCATACACAGATGCTGATTGGGTAGAAAATATTGATGACCTAAAAAGTAATTCCGATGGAGCATTCTTTCTAGGAGGAAGGCTATTTTCATGGAGTAGTAACAAGCAGAGTTGTACTTCATAATCTACTGTTGGAGCGGAGTATGTTGAAGCTTCTATGAATTGCACACAATCTATTTGGATGAGGCACATTTTGGAAGCTTTTAAGATGAAGATCTCAGAACCTATAAAGATTTTATTTGATAATACAAGTGCCATTAATATTTCTAAGAATCTTGTTTTGCACTCTCCCACCAAGCACATTGAATTGAACTATCACTTTTTGAGGGAAAAAGTTCAAAGTAAAGATGTTATCTTAGAGCATGTTTCTACCCAGGAGTAGCTTGTAGATATCTTTACCAAACCTTTGGGCCTAAGACTACTTTTGAGTATCTTAGAAGTCAGTTGGGTGTTGTCCCTCTTCATGAAGTTAGTTGAGCATGATGCTAATTACATCAGTCCCTAAATTACTTGCAAAATTTTACATGGATTGATGAAGAAGTTGATGTATTCCACAGGGGAGCATCAAGCTGCAGTATGTTGTTGATGCATAGTGAAAATTTGACATTACATATTTTACTTTCAAATCAGCACTGATGTCAAAGGGGGAGAAGAATTGTGTGATTACGGAGAAGAATTATGTGACTGGCAAAGGGAATCCAGCGACAGGCTGAAGATAGATAGAGCATGGTGAATACTTGGTAATGTAAACCAAGATTCCTATTCACCATTCACAGCAACAATCAGAGACATTGATATTTGTATTCCCATGAATGTCAGAAGGGGAGATTGTTGGCATTTGAATGAAGATTGCATTAATGATATGTTATGCTTTCATTCATGTTAATTGAATCGGTAATGGTATTTATGATATTGCTGATATTGTTGTTATTATTGATACTGGCTTGTAACCGGTAGGAAGAGCTTTGTGGAAGATGTTGTAAACCGGTATGTTAAGTTTGTGAGTTGAACCGGTAAACCACTGTAACTAGTAAACCCTACCAATTATTTTTTGTTAAAATCTAACCAATCAAGTTTGTTGGTTTAAGACCTAATGATGAGTAGTAATGATGGAGACATGTGTGATCATTGAATGAGGATTAGTTCAGATAGTTTTTGGTGCATTGTTTGTTTGTTTGTTTGTTTGTCTAGGGAATGAGCAAAGTGGATTACATTTAATGCATGGCGCGTGATGAGTTACAAAGTCTAATGAAGTAGTGATCATGGAGCGGTTGGAATTTTCTTGAAGAATGTGAAGAGATTTTTATGATTTCTAACGGTCAAGATTGAACCGACTTGTTTGTAATCTCTATGAGAGAATTAGGATTTTGTTGTGTTACCAACCTACTTGATCTATATTTAAGGTCAACGAATTTGTTTGTATGAGTGTTGGCACAGTGTTGGCTGAAACCAATTGAGTGTGCGGTTGCCTAACCAGAGAATGGATCTGCAATTTGAGTAGAAGCATATTGAAGCTTAAAAGGATCTGATCAAGCAAATGTAGTGTTATTCAGATAGATCAAGAAAATCTATTGTTTTCTAACAATTATAGCAGAATTGAAATCCCCTAGCCGAGTAAGCTCTAACAAGCTTGGTTACTTCTTAAATTCTCTAACAAGATGGTCCATTAGTTGGATTCTCAAACCCTCTACCGAGGTTACTCCTAACAGGGTATTTTTCTTTTCATCAAGGAATTTTGTAAATCCCTTAACCGAGCGATTCCCAACAGAATTAGTTCTTAACAAGACTTATTGTAAAACATTTAACAAGCTTGGCTTCTAACAGGGAAAACTTCAGAAGAGTTCAGATAGTTATCCTTGTGAGTCTCATCTCACCATGGTTTTTACCTATTTGGGTTTTCCACGTATAAACATTTATCTCGAGTGGTGAATGTTTTTGTGGTTATGATCTCAATTGTTGATTTGATTAATTTCTGATAAGGCATGATAACTGGAAGCATTGAGAGATTGAATATGTTGAGATATGACTAAGCATTTTGATGTTTACAAGATTGAAGTTGTTTACTGTTAAGTTGTTATAATAGTTAACCAGTTGATGTTGAGTATTAATCTTGATAGTGAAAGTTAACTTTGTGAGTTTGAATTTGAGATTGGGAAGTTTGTATTAGTTTTTCAATTTACTGATTCACCCCCCCCTCTTAGTATTATACCAGATACTTATTCTTTCATCATATCATCAACTCATATTTTATTGACTTGATATGAGACAGGTTGCCAACAAAAGGTTGCCCATATTTTTGGGCTGAACCAGAATACTCTTGGGTATATGAAGCCCAAGGGTCACATGATTATCTACCTTCCCCAAACTCTTTGTTTCATGCGTGAATAAATATATAAATGATTGGGTGCAGTCTATGTATTGTGTATTGAGATATCAGTTAATATAAGATTTCCTTGCTTGAAAGTGGATGTAGGCAACTGTCGATGTTGGGATATGAGAACACTAAGAGGGGGGGGTGAATCAGTGCTCTACTAGAATCAACAATATTTAACTTTCTAAACCATGTGTTGTCTTCAAAATCTGATTCCCTCTAACATCCTTAAAATAATATGGTTAAACTCGGTGCAGAAGAGACATTAAAGATAAGGAAATTCTCAAGACAACATATGACAAGGTTTGATTGAACCTTCTACACTTCGGACTTACTCAAAGCCCAGGTGGGTATACCTTTGTGAATTGAATTCACACTTTCAAACATAAACCCACTGCAAACCAGTCCAGAAAACCAGTGGATATATTCACCTTGAAATCAACTGAAAACAAAGAATGGAAATTATACTTAAATTCAACATTTCGATCAACAAAACATGCAATAAACAACTTCAATCAATACCAGTGCCTTATCCAATGTCACAGAGTCATCTAAACTCAAATAAGACTCCTCAAACAAAACATCTTTATGCATCCCATTGGCTTGGTTTCTATTAATCCTTGTATATGCCTGACACCTAAAAGAATTCATGCATTCCAAATTAAGCTATTATCATCAAAATTCAAAGTCTCTTCCAAAGAGTTTACTGGTATGAGTGATCCCCGCATCTTTAATTTCCCTCCTAAAGAGAAAAGCTAACAAACACTCCTACTAGAATTGCTTTGCAATTCCATTCAAACAGAACAACCTTGGATTATTCAGAATGAAAACAGTAAACAAATTGTAAACACACTTGAAGACAACACAAAGCTTCACTCAAAACTGATGGTCTGTATATTGATATTAAGTTTCGAGAAATATTACAAAAAGTTTTTGAATATTCTCCATGAGACTTGGGAAAGCTCAGATAAATTTTTGCAGCATTTTCTTACAATTCTTTTTGCGATCCCTCTTCCTCTAGTCCTAGTATCCATTTATAACAATATGGATGCACAAATCTTCGGATCTCTCGAGGAGAGTTTGTTACAATCATTTCTTTCAAAATAAAGAGGTTACAAGATTTTCACAAAAACAGTTACAAGCTCTTTTCAGCCTCTGCAGTTTCTTCAACAAACTATTCAGTTGCAACCTCTTCTACCTTTTCAGGGGCACTCTCCAACTGTTCCAGATCATGGGTGGCATATTTAATTGCCAACTCATCATACACCTCTTCTGTCAGCCATGAGAAATTAATCACTTTATCCTTGGCCTTAGTCAACCTTTTCCAAGAATTTCTCATTTTATTGACTTCTAAATTGAGAAAGCCATAATGTGACTTAATTTTCTCTATCTCTTGTATTGTCAAAACAAAGAAAGAAGCATCGTCTAGATCAATAATTCCTTTAACTCTTGCTGACAATTTAGCTTCTATCTCCTTAAGCCACATTTGTTTATCCTTTAATTGATCCGAGCTAGCAAAAACTCCTGGGAGCAACTCAAAAACTTGATCAGTGTACTCCTTTTTGCACAAATTAACCTTCCTATCAACATTATCCACCTCCACTGCTAATTGTACCAAGACTTTAGAGACATTAGAAGTGGATTTGATGATGGGATTGGCCCTTGCTTCATCGCAGGATACACACATAAACTCTAAATCTTGCTCCCTATGCCTCCGTTTGTCAAAAATAGGTGTCAAAATGGCCTTGTCTCTCCTGAGCTAATTCCATATATCCATAATTTTACCTACATTGTTGTAGAGCAATGAGGCATTTATTGTATCTGCAAAACTAGAAATTGTAGCCCTTACTTTCTCCTCATACTTCTTTGCATATAAGGCCTGAGCCTGTTTTAAGTTTTCTAATTCTTGAGGAGTAATTTCAATCATTTGAGAGCTAGAGGGTGCTGGAGATGGTGGAAACTCAATGATAGGGCTAGTAGGTGGAGGTCTTACAAGAGAAGAGGAGATCATCAGTGTTGAAGACTCACCTTGATGGTATTGTCCAGTCAACTGGCTCTGCAGCTTGGCAATGATGCTATCCTTACCTCTTACCTCCTCCTTGGCACTATTATAGGCCTTTAGAACTGTTTCCAACTTGATTTGGAGGGCCTCTTTCTCTTTGGCTTCCTTCTCTGCTACTGCAACACTAAATTTTGCAGTCTCTAACACAATGCTAGCAGCCTCCACTACCCCTGTACTCTGCACTCTCTTCACCATCATCCCACAAAGGTAACTTGACCCTGGAGTGTCTTTGCTTTTCTTACTCTCATTTCTCTTGAGAGACCACATGATGAGTGTAGCATTATCCTTATTGAAAGTAATCCCCTCCATGGGTTTAGTCTCTTTTCTCACTCCATCTAGTACCAGGGCATCTGCTATATCCCATTCAGGTAAAATAAGCACTCCAGCTTGTGCTACCATATCTCTTCCTTGCTCAGGGGTGATGGTTTTTGAATTCTTCCATCATCTCTTGCTTTATTTCCTCTTCCACTAGGGCTAGATATTTATTAGGCTGCTCACCCTTTCTCTTTTCACATCTAGCATTATATTTATCTATGTGTTGTTTCCATATAAACGACATAAATGCTTCTGATGTAACAAAATTGTTATCAGCTAAGAAGGCATTACTTTCCTGCTTTATCTCAGGATCCCACTCCTGGGCTTTGAGTTCAGTGGTAGTGATATCCATTTTAGCAGCAATGGGTTCTTCTGGCATTCCTTCCTCCACTTCATCATAAGTGTAGGCAATTTCCCCTAGACTACCTAACTATAGGAGTTGCTCAGCTGCTGCTTGCTCATTTCCTATATGGATAGGGGATTGGGATGGGGAATACAAAGGTGTATCTGATTGTACTTCTCTCCCCACCCTTTTCTTCTTTGGGCTTTCTTGGATGTCAATGACATCCTGTATCTTCCTCTTTCCTTTGGAGGTAGAGGGCTCCCCTGTTGTAGGCATCAACACACTATAACTGGATTTCTTATGTAGTGTATAATCACTAGGAGGGATTGCTTTGCTGGAGGCTGACCTACTTAGGATAATTCTTGCCTTCTCAGGGTTTCTTTTGATTACAGCTTCCCTCTTCTCCTTTAGGGTTTGCATCACATCTTCAAAGCAAACAATCAAAAACTTTATTATCTCCTCCAGAGGGAAAAAGCTAGACAATGGGTCATAGCTGGCATCAAACTGATGCACAAAATCCAAGGCTTTCTTATAAGCCACCCACTTCTCTTTCCTTAGCTCCTACTCATCTAGATCAAATTCATTTCTGATGAGATCTTCAGGAAACTGGAATTGATGAGGCCTACCTCTGCATGCCACCTTCTTTCTAAACATACCGTTGAAGAAGTCTTCTGGATCAGCACACCTGCACACTGCAGTGGACAAAGGATAAGGCTTGATGAAATCCTCAAAGCAATTCCAGCCTCCCTTTGTTATTACAAATTGGTGAGCTATGGTAGCTACAGGGAAAATAGTCCCTTTACCCCTGCCTGTCAACTCTACCTCCTGCAAACCAGCAATTTGTCTAAGGATCTCTGCAATTCCCACTTTGAGAGGGACCTGGTAAGGTAGCAAAAATGGGGTGCCTCTAAAACCAAACACTCTGAAAACTATGGAGACTGGATACAAGTAAATGTCACCCCAGTTATGAACAATTTTTATGTTCACTGCGAATTCTTTTGGTCTTATGAATTCCAGGAGAACTTTGGGGATTCTTGGGTTCTCAGAGCAAAGGAGAGTCCTTATCTTGGATGCAAAATATTTATCAAACTTCAAAAAACTGGCATCCTCTCTATCCCATGACAACACAGTACTCCATAATTGTACGGGCATTTTTTCTCCTTCTTTCTCCTTAACAAGGTCCAGTCCATTGGCAAAGTAATCACCACCTTTGAAGAGAAAAAGATGCATCAGGAGTGAGTACCATCTGAAAGGCCTATCCACCTTTCCATTCTTGATTCCTATTAACCCTCCATGGATAGCATCAGCAATAAAAGAGGCATAATCAAATGTAATTGCAAGAGAAGGATTCAAAATCTGAGCAATCATTAACAAGTAATGATTCGGCATATTTGCTTCAGCATTTCTCCCAAAACTTGGCAAAGTGCCCAATACATTCCTTTAGCCCTCAGGGTGAACATACTTAATGAAAAAGGTTCTTGTGTGTTGGGTCCTACAACTATTAACCCTCCTATTTTCACAGAAAAACTCCTTGAGAGGCCCATTCCTGAGATGACTCCTCTGTGCACCATAAATTTGGGCTAATGATGTGAAATTTATAGGTTCTAGAAAATTGGTGAACTCATTAAGCCCAAAAGTTGTCCTGAACTCTTTAGCATTAATCTCAACAACAGTTTTCCCATTTACATCCCGAATGCTTCTTGTGACTGGATCATAGTTGAGCGCAATTTGGGTCAGCAAATCTATGTCCATAAATACCCCTGGGACTACTAATTTCCTGACATCTAATTCCCAGATACTGTTTTGCGAGGCAAGAGAATTTCTCATTCTGAATCCAACTTTAAACAACCCCAACCCAGACAATCCAACTTGTGGGTCTCTCAACCAGTTACCCTTGTCATATAGTCCTTCTCCTATCTTTAAATGGGGAGCTCTAGGCACTAATTCTTTTGCCTTTGATGCCTGATTAGTTGACAATGTCAACTGTTCTAAAAAATCATCACAGACACTCCTTTCTGAATAGTTAACTTTGCCAGAAAATTCTCTTTTAGGAGCCATTTTGAAAAGATAAGAAATGAATACCACTCTTAAACAATTCTGTGACGAATCAATTATCTTATCTAAAACACTACACAGGAATTGCTACACAAGAATACGAGAGAACCTGTTCTTTGTTTGAAGGAATTTGCTCTGCAACTAAACTGACTTGCTCTGTACCTAAGAAAAATAACTCTGCATCTGCTCTTCTGCAAAATTCTTTAGAAGGTATCTTCACCCGGTTGATAGGAAATCAAATATTGTACTCAGGGTCTTAACTACAACATTGATTCTGCATGCTTTGGCCATCCCTTCAAAATTGAATTCATAAGAGAATTCGTATTTTTCGCTCCAACGGGTCACAACGTTCCTGCAAGTGTTTCATTTTGCTCTTTCATAACTTCGCGAAGCATAACTATCGGGCAGCTTGATCCTGCAAAATAGCGCCAACCGTCCGATGAAAAGAAACTTGATCGAGCGTTAGATTAACTAACAGCTTTGGCTCCACACTGGGTCCCGCTTTTCTTTTGGCTACATGATACCACATGGCGCCCAACCATTGGCTTTGAAATTTCCTTCGCATTCCACTTGATACTGGTCGCGTGTCTTTCTTTTATACTGCCGGTTCCACCTTGGTGGGCCCATAACTTTCTTCTTAGACCACATGTCGTTGGACACGTGGACGACTCTCATTCACTCTCGCTATTTTGCCAGGTATAAAGAATGAGCATCTTACCCTTGCGAAATAGCATGGACCATCAGATCATCTCTTAAACTGATTGGCATCTAACCATCTGAAAAGACTTTCAGGAGGGGTGGGCCCACTGACTCACTGTGAACACCTGGCGTCCAGTTACCTTCGAAGCTGACTTGTCACTTTTTTATACACCGAAAGAGAACCACAGGGCTCCATTAAACTCTTGACAGCTGTATCCTCCAGGTCCTCCATCATGACACATGGACGACTCTCATTCGCTCTCGCTATTTCGCGAGGTATAAAGAACGGGCACCTTACCCTTGCGAAATAGCATGGGCCGTTGGATCGTCTGTTAAGTTGATCGGCATTTAACCGTCTGAAAAGGCTTTCGGGAGGGGTGAGCCCACTGACTCACTGTGAACACCTGGTTTCTAGTCACCTTCAGAGCTGACTTGTCAATTTTTTATATGCCGAAAGAGAACCACAGGGCTCCATTAAACTCTTAACATCTATACCTACTAGGTCATCTCCTATCTGTGACCTGACTCACCTCTGGGGCCTGCTTTTTGCTACCATTTTACTCGCTATCATCAACCAGCTGGACCATCTATGTGGCATGCCATGTCATTTTTGCAACTTCGCTAGTTTTAAATTACGCGCAACTTCACCTAGCAAAATAACGCAAGCCATGGATCCACCCACGAGATGTGCACTAGTTACTGGGCCCGACAACTTTAGGAGAAAAACATATAAGGCATAAATTTTTCGATTAATTAGCATAACCACCTAGGTAAACAACAAGGGGGAACACTTCCTACGACCCAATGACCCATTACTTAAGTGAATAAAGTAACAAAAGATTAGAAACTATAGGGTTTAAAACAAACACAAGAGGATCTAAAATCAAAAACCCTTAAACCCTTGATGTCTAGAACAAAGCTAAAGCATTTGAAATTGCATCCTATTCAAAAATTCAACAAACCATAGCCAATCATGGGAAAAGAAAAGCCCATTTTTAACCAGTGATAACAACGGCTTTGACTGGGGATGGTTGATCGCAAGGTCAACACAAGAAAACTCATAAACTCTAGAGAAACAGACCAAAACATAGACCAAAATAGAAAAGTAGGAAAGGAACAAAATATGTACAAACAAAGGACCTCCCGTGCATGGACATTAAGAGAAATAATGCTTCAGGAATTGTCCATGCACTGGAAATTCCTACATTTCATCATCCATATTCTTCAAGAAATATGAATCCTTACCATTTAAGTCACAGACCACAAAAGGGCCAATCCATAGCGATTCAAATTTCTTATGCTTTCCCTTATCTTGTCCTTTTGCATTCCACTGAAGAACCATGTCATCAATTTGAAACTTCCTTAGTGATGTCCTTTTATCAAAAAGATACTTTGACTGCAACTAGATCTTCTTATTTCTCTTATGGGCAGAAGTCCTAAGCTCCTCCATTTCTACAATTCGGATCATTCTGTTTTCCATTGGTTCAGATACCTCCATGTCCTCATTTTGCAAAAACTTATACACTGGGAGAAGGTTATTTACTGGCAACCTGGCTTGGATGCCATAGACTAATTCAAAAGGTGACATTCCAATGGATTTCTTAATTGTTATTCTATCTGCCCATAGAGCTAACTTCAGTTTTTGATCCCAAGATCTTTTATTCTCTTCTAGGATTTTCTTGATGATATTCAACAAGCTCTTATTGCTGGATTCTGCTTGTCCATTCCCCTGAGGATGATAAGGTGAAGAGTATGACATGAGTATACTATGACTAGTACAAAAGCCTACAAATTCTTTTGATCTAAAACACATGGCATTATCCATCACCAATTTTGCAGGTGTTCCAAATCTAGTTACAATATTATCCATTAGGAAATCAATGACAACTTTACTAGTAGCTCTTCTTGTAGGGATGGCTTCTATCGATTTGGTGAAATAGTCAGTGGCCACTATGATCCATCCATGACCTCTCCCTGACCTCTCAACAATCTCTCCAACAAAATCAATGCCCCACTGGACAAAAGGAGCTTCTACAGAGACTGGATTTAGGGGTAAGGCTCCTTCATACTTGAGCTTGGATGAGAATCTCTGACATGGGTCACATCTCTGAACATATGCATGAGTATCTTTAAATAAGGTGGGCCAATAGTACCCAGCCCGGATTATCTTACCAGCAGTAGTCTTAGTGGAATAGTGACCTCCACATACTCCATCATGCATTTCAGTCAACACCTGTTTAGCTTGAAATTCATCCAAACACATTAGTAACTCTCCATCTCTTTTCCTCCACAAAAGATCACCCTGAATGAGCACATATTTTTGGGACTTGAGTTTCAGAGTTCTTTTTTTATTGTATGTCATTTCTTCTGGGAGTGTATCACCTCTCAAAATTTGGATTATCTCTGTATACCAGGGTTGCCTCTCAATACTAGTGACCAAAACATCTCTAACCTCAACATTGTGTATTTCTACATTCATGAGATTCAACTCAGTCATGAGCTTAGCCAAACCTAAACCTCTCACCAATTTGGTGATCTTTATCTCCAAGTTGAATTCCTAAATTCTATTAATCCATCTGCATCTCTTCCCAGTAACCTCAGACTGAGACAAAATATCTTTAACTACAGCATGTGGGACATAGGCAATGATATTTGCATTCAATAAATATGGCCTAAAAGCCTTAACAACTTTAATTAGGGTATAAGCTTGTTTCTCCATGGTTTCATATTTTAGTTCTGCCGCCTACAAAGACTTACTGTAGAAGGCTATGGGATGTTCATATCCTTCATTGTCCTTTTGTAGTAATACTGCAGCCACCGTATGATATGAAGCAAAAGAAAATAGAGAAAAAGGCTTACTATAATAAGGGGATTTCAACACTGGCGCCTCCTGGATTGCCTTCTTAATCTCAGCAAAAGCTTTTGAAGCTTCTTGATCCCAATAAAATTTTGTATCCTTCTTAAGCAATTTGACGAAAGGCTTCACTATCTCTATGAAGTTTGCAATGAATCTCCTGAAAAAATTTACTTTACCTAAAAAGGATTGGATACCTTTCACATTTTTAGGTTCAGACACCTTATTGATTGCTTCAATTCTCTTAGGGTCTATTCTTACCCCCTGCTTGGAAACTATGTGTCCCAGTAGCTTTCCCTCAATGACCCCAAAATGACATTTCTTGGGATTTAGTGATACACCAAATTCCAAGGCTTTATTGAACACCTTCTCTAGATGTCCACAATGATCATCAGCGTTCTTAGAGAAACAAGTTAGGTCATCTTGATAAACCACCATGATGATGTTTATGAATTCTTTGAAAGCTACATCCATAGCTCTCTGAAATGTAGCTCTTGCATTTTTTAATCCAAATGGCATTCTCACATATACATAAGCTCCCCATGGAGTAGTGAAAGTTGTTTTAAACTGTTCAGACTCCTTTACCAACACTTGATTATATCCTAAGAAACCATCCATCATGGATAAAAGATCACATCCTGTCACTCTTTGTAGCATGGCTTCCATATTTGGGGACGAGTAGTTATCTTTCAAGGAAGCAACATTTAAATTCCTAAAATCTACACACAATCTGATGTCTCCATTCTTCTTCCTCACTGGGACCAAATTGGAGACCCATGAAGAATGCCTTATTGGTTTGATAATCCCCCCATCTCTCTATTTGGTCAACTCTTGTTGCATTTTAGTTTCTAACAAGGGATTGATAGGCCTCTGTTTCTGTCTGAAAGGCTTAGCATCTGGAAGTAAAGGAACTTCATGCTGAAAAAGATCTTGTCTATATGCCTTTAGGTCTTCATAAGACCAAGCAAAGACATGCTTATACCTTTTCAATAAATTAATAAGGTTAGTCCTAACATGAGGGGGTAGTTTCTTTCCAATATATACCAACTTAGGGGATGATTTTGTCCCCAGGTTTACCTCCTCTAACTCTTCCAACTTGGTGGTAGACTACTAATGTAAATGACTATCATTATAGCTAAACATGCTATCCAGCTCCTCTAGCCCTTTAGGTATTTTATTGGTTTCCAACTAGACCACATCATTTCCAAACACTGTCTCTCTGTTGTCTACCACTTCCACCAATGCATTACAATCAATCTTTTGTCCATCATAATTATCAACACATTGGATAAACCTAAGAATGTCTTCATCATTAGCAAAAACTTACCAATTGTACACATTATCAGGAATAGCGGGCCTAGATTTTATTTCCACAGTGGAAATACCGGTTAGCGTTGCATCATCATTTTTCAAAGCAACATTAGCTAGGAAATCTACCATAATATTTTTTGCTCGCTCTATCCAATTAATAGAAAATACATCAAAATGTTCAATAACATCTCAAACAACATGCTTATACTGCTTTAATCTATCATTCTTGGATGCATATTTAGATCTCACCTAAGAAACAACCAATTCTGAATCCCCCATTACTTTCAATAGTTGGATTCCATGCCTTTTTGCAACTTCAAGTCTTAGTAACAGGGCTTCATACTCTGCAGTATTATTTGTGCACTAGAATGCCAATAAAAATGAGTACTTAAAAGTTATACCTGATGGAGACACAAAAAGAACCCCCGCTCCAGATCCTTCTTTAGAGCAAGCTCCATCAAAATACATCTGCCACAACCCGTACTGCTATTCTTGTAGCTCAACAACAATAGGGTCAATATTCTTTAATTGAGGTGAAATTGGTTGAAGTCTAAAGTTATCCAAATCTACATCGATCATACAATTAAGCATACTAGGGTCTACATTTTCAATTATCCTAGGAGCTCGTGGCTCTCTGTATAATTTGACCTGATTACCACTAATAGGAATGGTAGCATAAGATAAGTCCAGTTGAACATTTCCCCCTACTATTGCTGCCCACTTCCTGGAAAGTAACATACCATAGTGGGGTTTAGTGTCAGTAACAATAACATCCATTTTGTAAGTGGCTTCAGGGAATGCTGCTATTTTTACTTCTACATCTTTCATTGTACCTATCACAAGTACTTCTATGTTATCCATGGCATAGCATTTCCCATACACAGTGGTTACTGATAACCCTAATTCTTTCATAACACCATAGGGCATTACATTAACAACAGCTCCTGAATCTATCATGTAGTTTTTAATCAACTGGTTATTGACTAACAAGGTAACATAGAAGGGATCTACCTGAGAAGGCTCCTGAGTGATAGTGGTTCCAACATAAACCTTTGGGATTTGGAACTCTTGATCCTTTCCAACTCTAGCTAAACCGGTGGGTGATACTGTGTCACTATCAAATATACTAGAGAATAAAGACAAAGCTGCATCCTTATGTTCTTTAATCTTTAGTAATTATACTAATGGAATAGTGACCTTCATTTGGGTTAAAGCTTGGGCCATGTCAAATGTAGAACTATTGCATTTTTCAGTATTAGCCCTAACTTTTTTTGTTTTGAATTGACTTCCCCTTTTTACTGTCTCTACTCCTTGTACATCACCAACATTTTTATCATCTTTGCCTTTATGTACATCATTAACTTGTTCTCCCTTCTCTTGACCGACCTTAGGAATAGTAGTAGCACTACTTGATGCCCCCTTTTTTGTAACTTCCTTTACAAACATAGAACCCAGCTCACCCTGATCAGTGTCTCTCTTAGTGCTTCTCAAATTATAGTTATGTTTTGCTTTGGCAATTGCAGCCTTAGTGAGATTTCTAACTTCTTCCTCACTGGGCCTCCTAAGATGAACCTCTTCATCTTCAATTGTTACCACATTCAATGTAGGATGCCAACCTAAGGCTAACTGTCCTTGCACTAACTTTTCATTATCCAGCACATCACTATATTCACTTTGCATAGATTCCTCATCACTTTCTATGATGGTTTCAAACATATTAATGTCAGGCTCTGCTTCTGGTCTCATAGACTCTTCAAGAGCTTGAGCCACTGCACACTGAAGAGGAGAATGTGGTCCATCACAAGCAATACACCAAGAAGTATTTTCTATATTGTGAATAGTTCTCCCTTTCAAAGGATCCAGTGTGTCTTGACTTTGGGTAATTTTGGGCTTTTCAATTTGGGGTTACCATCCTTCCAATTTGTATTATATGGCATATCATGTAATCTAGGGGGTCTATCTTGCCAATTATAATGAGGTTTATCATTTTTGTTAACCTTGGCAGTCAAATCTTTCATAGCAGTAACCAATTTTTCTATCTTATCATCCTCTTTAACAACTTTGTTAGGTTGCTGCTTAGTTTCTTGCCATAACCTACCATCTGTCCTTCTTCCTAATTTTCCAGATACTTTTCTGTTACTTTCTACATTTATGACAATTCTAAAAGCATCTCTCAAGTTATGGGGATTTTTATCTCTCAAGATATAGGCCATTTTGGAATCAAATGCATTGTAATATGTATTAAGACACATGTTATCATCCAGCCTCATCACTTGATACAATTTGTGCATGGCCTTCTGGAATCTGGCATTGAAATCAGTGACCATTTCATTTTCAAATTTTCTAATATTGTTGAACTCATTTAGCATGAAACTCACATTAGTCTTGTCACCATACTGCTCTTGAAAGCAATTTTTAAAATCTTCCCATGAACCTATGCTATTGACTGGAAGACCTCTGTACCAATCTCTTGCATCATCAACCAGAGATTGAACAAACAGTTTCATAATAACATCTTCATCTACTATCTCATAATCATTTATTAGATCCCCAAAAGATTTCAGATGTTCCTCAGCACTAATTGCATTGTTCCCAGCAAATTTATGGAGTCTGTCTCTTAACTCAGTGGGAACATGATTTGGATATCCCGGGATCCCATCAAAGAATAATTGTCTATATTGTTCTAAATTGATCGGTCTTCTTTGAAAAGGGGTAATAGCACTATTATTTCCCATGGTCATTTTAACTTTTGGGATTGGAGATTGAGGTGCTTGGGTGTACTATTTATTCACAGGTATTTGGCTTACTGAGGCAATATTAGCTTGTACTGTAGGTTGAGTATTAACCTGAGGAAAGGAAATGTGTTGGGGGTTAGGCTTGCTAAGATCTTCTGATGGAAATGTAATAGGGGGAGCCTTTAAGTAATTAATCTTTCTTTTCACTTCCTGATTCACCGCTTCTAACTTAGCCTTTTCCAATTCCATTTGGAGATCTTCCTTTTCTTTCCTCATCCTTTCCATTTCTCTCTCATGTGCTAAAAGCCTATGAGAGATTTCTTCCGCAGTTTTAGATTCTATTCCATCATCCACCCATTTCTATTTTCCTTTATCTAGATTGGCTTTAGGAAGCTAGGAATCATTAAATACTTCCCTAGTTGGCTGGGCTACTGACTTACAAGCTTGTTTAGTTTTGGGAATTAGGATTTCTCTAATCACAGGGCCTTCCTCATCACTTTTTTCTTTCTCCTTAGCAAGCACTTCAAGATCAACTATCTGTCTAAGAAGCCTATCTCTTTCCATTAGTTTTGCTTTGACTTCCTTCTCCTTATTTGCCTCCTTTTGGGCTCTCAGGGAGATTAAATGATGGACTCTTCTATTTAAATCTTCAATCTCTTGAGACACTTTGTCCTCATCAGGGAAGTTTTCTTCAGAGTCTGATGCATTAACTTGATCTATGTCAATCAGACTAATGTTCCCATCAATTGTCCTAGGAACGGAGTGCCTAATTGCATTTGAACTGGTTCTATCTTTTGCAGAAACACTAACATGAGACAAATCTTGATTTAAAATAGGTGCATCATCAATATTTCCAAACAATCTTGAATGGAAACCTAAAATATCATGCTCTGAATCTTTGGAAGATGAATTAGACTTTGCATAAACAGGTTGATCAGACATCTTACTAGTATTATTGTTTTTCTGCACCCAAGCAGCATTTGATGGCTCATGCAACATAGATCTCTTCTGACCTCTCCATGACTATTCTGGCAGACCTTCTTGCAATGTTTCACGAGGATGTTTCTTCATGAATGATCTTGTGTTTTTTGCTCCTTGCATCTCGCTTTTCTTCCTTATAGAAATATTTTTATCCCACAAGGACTGGTTCAAAAGTAATAGAGTCGCCACCCACAAAACTATGGGAATTATGAAAACAAGTAGTCTTATCCACAAACACACAACAATTTTCTTTATAAACCTCAACATAGATCTGCGTTTATATCTTTATTGTAACTCTCCCAAGCAGAGTCGCCACTTTTGTTGTCTTCAAAATCTGATTCCCTTTAACATCCTTAAAATAATATGGTTAAACTCGGTGCAAAAGAGACATTAAAGATAAGGAAATTCTCAAGACAACATATGACAAGGTTTGATTGAACCTTCTACACTTCGGACCTACTCAAAGCCCAGGTGGGTATACCTTTGTGAATTGAATTCACACTTTCAAACATAAACCCACTGCAAACCAGTCCAGAAAACCAGTGAATCTATTCACCTTGAAATCAACTGAAAACAAAAGATGGAAATTATACTTAAATTCAGCATTTCGATCAACAAAACATGCAATAAACAACTTCAATCAATACCAGTGCCTTATCCAAGGTCACAGAGTCATCTAAACTCAAATAAGACTCCTCAAACAAAACATCTTTATGCATCCCATTGGCTTGGTTTCTATTAATCCTTGTATATGCCTGACACCTAAAAGAATTCATGCATTCCAAATTAAGCTATTATCATCAAAATTCAAAGTCTCTTCCAAAGAGTTTACTGGTATGAGTGATCCCCGCATCTTTAATTTCCCTCCTAAAGAGAAAAGCTAACAAACACTCCTACTAGAATTGCTTTGCAATTCCATTCAAACAGAACAACCTTGGATTATTCAGAATGAAAACAGTAAACAAATTGTAAACACACTTGAAGACAACACAAAGCTTCACTCAAAACTGATGGTCTGTATATTGATATTAAGTTTCGAGAAATATTACAAAAAGTTTTTGAATATTCTCCATGAGACTTGGGAAAGCTCAGATAAATTTTTGCAGCATTTTCTTACAATTCTTTTTGTGATCCCTCTTCCTCTAGTCCTGGTATCCATTTATAACAATATGGATGCACAAATCTTCGGACCTCTCGAGGAGAGTTTGTTACAATCATTTCTTTCAAAATAAAGAGGTTACAAGCTTTTCGTAAAAACAGTTACAAGCTCTTTTCAGCCTCTACAGTTTCTTCAACAAACTGCTCAGTTGCAACCTCTTCTACCTTTTCAGGGGCGCTCTCCAACTGTTCCGGATCATGGGTGGCATATTTAATTGCCTACTCATCATACACCTCTTCTATTGGCCATGAGAAATTAATCACTTTATCCTTGGTCTTAGTCAACCTTTTCCAAGAATTTCTCATTTTATTGACTTCTGAATTGAGAAAGCCATAATGTGACTTAATTTTCTCTATCTCTTGTATTGTCAAAACAAAGAAAGAAGCATCGTCTAGATCAATAATTCCTTTAACTCTTGCTAACAATTTAGCTTCTATCTCCTTAAGCCACATTTTTTAATCCTTTAATTGATCCGGGCTAGCAAAAACTCCTAGGAGCAACTCAAAAATTTGATCAGTGTACTCCTTTTTGCACAAATTAACCTTCCTATCAACATTATCCACCTCCGCTGCTAATTGTACTAAGACTTTAGCAACATCAGAAGTGGATTTGATGATGGGATTGGCCCTTGCTTCATCACAGGATATACACATAAACTCTAAATCTTGCTCCCTATGCCTCCATTTGTCAAAAATAGGTGTCAAAATGGCCTTGTCTCTCCTGAGCTCATTCCATATATCCATAATTTTACCTACATTGTTGTAGAGCAATGAGGCATTTATTGTATCTGCAAAACTAGAAATTGTAGCCCTTACTTTCTCCTCATACTTCTTTGCATATAAAGCCTGAGCCTGTTTCAGGTTTTCTAATTCTTGAGGAGTAATTTCAATCATTTGAGAGCTGGAGGGTGCTGGAGATGGTGGAAACTCAATGGTAGGGCTAGTAGGTGGAGGTCTTGCAGGAGAAGAGGAGATCATCAGTTTTGAAAACCCACCTTGATGGTATTGTCCAGTCAACTGGCTCTGCAGCTTGGCAATGATTCTATCCTTACCTCTTACCTCGTCCTTGGCACTGTTATAGGCCTTCAAAACTGTTTCCAACTTGATTTGGAGGGCCTCTTTCTCTTTGGCTTCCTTCTCTGCTACTGCAACACTAAATTTTGTAGTCTCTAACATAGTGCTAGTAGCCTCCACTACCCCTATACTCTGCACTCTCTTCACCATCATCCCACCAAGGTAACTTGACCCTGGGGTGTATTTGCCTTTCTTACCCTCATTTCTATTGAGAGACCACATGACAAGTGCAGCATTATCGTTATTGAAAGTAATCCCCTCCATGGGTTTAGCCTCTTTTCTCACTATATCTAGTACCAGGGCGTCTGTTACATCCCATTCAGGTAAAATAAGTACTCCAGCTTGTACTACCATATCACTTCCCTGCTCAAGAGTGATGGTTTTGAATTCTTCCATCATCTCTTGCTTTATTTCCTCTTCCACTAAGGCTGGCTCTTTATTAGGTTGATCAACCTTTCTCTTTTCACATCTAGCATTATATTTATCTATGTGTTGTTTCCATATAAACGACATAAATGCTTCTAATGTAACAAAATTGTTATCAGCTAAGAAGGCATTACTTGCCTGCTTTATCTCAGGATCCCACTCCTGGCCTTTGAGTTATGTGGTTGTGATATCATCATAAGTGTAGGCAATTTCCCCTAGACTACCTAACTGTAGGAGTTGATCAGCTGCTGCTTTCTCATTTCCTATATGGATAGGGGATTGGGATGGGGAATACAAAGGTGTATCTAATTGTACTTCTTTTCCCACCCTTTGTTTCTTTGGGCTTTCTTGGATGCCAATGACATCTTGTATCTTCCTCTTTCCTTTGGAGGTAGAGGGCTCCCCTATTGTAGGCATCAACACACTATAACTGGATTTCTTATGCAGTGTATAATCACTAGGAGAGATTGCTTTGCTGGAAGCTGACCTACTTAGGATCATTCTTTCCTTCTCAGGGTTGCTTTTGATTACAGCTTCCCTCTTCTCCTTCAGGGTTTGCATCACATCTTCAAAGCAAACAATCAAAAACTTTATTTTCTCCTCTAGAGGGAAAAAGCTAGACAATGGGTCATAGCTGACATCAAACTGATGCACAAAATCCAAGGCTTTCTTATAGGCCACCCACTTCTCTTTCCTTAGCTCCTGCTCATCTAGATCAAATTCATTTCTGATGAGGTCTTCATGAAATTGGAATTGATGAGGCCTACCTCTGCATGCTACCTTCTTTCTAAACATACCGTTGAAGAAGTCTTATGGCTCAGCACACTTGGACATTGCAGTGGACAAATGATAAGGCTTTAGGAAATCTTCAAAGCAATTCCAGCCTCTCTTTGTTATTACAAATTGGTGGGCTATGGTAGCTGCAGGGAAAATAGTCCCTTTACCGCTGCCAGTCAACTCTGCCTCCTGCAAACCACCGATTTGTCTAAGGATCTCTGCAATTCCCACTTTGAGAGTGACGTGGTAAGGTAGAAAAAATGGGGTGCCTCTGAAACCAAACACTCTAAAAACTGTGGAGACTGGATACAAGTAAATGTCACCCTAGTTATGAACAATTTTTATGTTCTCTACAAATTCTTTTGGTCTTATGAATTCCAGGAGAACTTTGGGGATTCTTGGGTTCTTAGAGAAGAGGAGAGTCCTTGTCTTGGATGCAAAATATTTATCAAACTTCAAAAAACTAGCATCCTCTCTATCCCATGACAACACAGTACTCCATAATTGTACCGACATCTTTTCTCCTTCTTTCTCCTTAACAAGGTCCAGTCCACTAGCAAAGTAATCACCACCTTTGAAGAGAAAAAGATGCATTAGGAGTGAGTACCATCCGAAAGGCCTATCCACCTTTCCATTCTTGATTCCTATTAACCCTCCATGGATAGCATCAACAATAAAAGAGGCATAATCAAATGTAATTGCAAGAGAAGGATTCAAAATCTGAGCAATCATTAACAAGTAATGATTTGGCATATTTGCTTCAGCATCTTCTCCCAAAACTTGGCAAAGTTTCCAATACATTCCTTTAGCCCTCAAGGTGAACATACTTAATGAAAAGGGCTCTTGTGTGTTGGGTCCTACAACTGTTAACCCTCCTATTTTCACCAAAAACTCCTTGAGAGGCCCATTCCTTAGATGACTCCTTTGTGCACCATAAATTTGGGCTAATGATGTGAAATTTATAGGTTCTAGAAAATTGGTGAACTCATTAAGCCCAAAAGCTATCCTGAACTCTTTAGCATTAATCTCAACAAGGGTTTTCCCATTTACATCCCGAATGCTTCTTGTGACTGGATCATAGTTGAGCGCAATTTGGGTCAGCAAATCTATGTCCATAAATACCCCTGGGACTACTAATTTCCTGACATCTAATTCCCAGATACTGTTTTGTGGGGCAAGAGAATTTTTCATTCTGAATCCAACTTTAAACAACCCCAACCCAGACAATCCAACCTGTGGGTCTCTCAACTAGTTACCTTTGTCATATAGTCCTTCTCTTATCTTTAAATGGGGAGCTCTAGGAACTAATTCTTTTTCCTTTGATGCCTGATTAGTTGACAACGCCAATTGTTCTAAAAAATCATCACAGACACTCCTTTTTGAATAGTTAACTTTGCCAGAAAATTCTCTTTTAGGAGCCATTTTGAAAATGTAAGAAATGAATACCACTCTTAAACAATTCTGTGACGAATCAATTATCTTATCTAAAACACTACACATGAATTGCTACACAAGAATACGAGAGAACCTATTCTTTTCTTGAAGGAATTTGCTCTGCAACTGAACCGACTTGCTCTATACCTAAAAAAAAATAACTCTGCATCAGCTCTTCTACAAAATTCTTTAGAAGATATCTTCACCCGATTGATAGGAAATCAAATATTGTACTCAGGGTCTTAACTACAACATTGATTCCACATGCTTCGGTCATCCCTTCAAAATTGAATTCATAAGAGAATTCATATTTTTCACTCCAACAGGTCACAACATTCCTGCAAGTGTTTCATTTTGCTCTTTTGCAACTTCGCAAAGCATAACTATCGGGTAGCTTGATCCTGCGAAATAGCACCGACCGTCCGATCAAAAGAAACTTGATCGAGCGTTAAATTAACTAACAACTTTGGCTCCGTGCTAGGTCCCACTTTTCTATTGGCTACATGATACCACGTGGTGCCCAACCATTGGCCTTGAAATTTCCTTCGCATTCCACTTGATACTGGTCACGTGTCTTTCTTTTATACCGCCGGTTCCACCTTGGCAGGCCCACAACTTTCTTCTTAGACCACGTGTCGCCGAACACATGGACGGCTCTTATTCACTCTCGCTATTTCACAGGGTATAAAGAACGAGCATCTTACCCTTGTGAAATAGCATGGACCGTTGGATCATCTCTTAAACTGATCGACATCTAACTGTCTGAAAAGGATTTTGGGAGGGGTGGGCCCGCTGACTCACTATGAACACCTAGCGTCCAGTCACCTTCAGAGCTGACTTGTCACTTTTTTATACGCCGAAAGAGAACCATAGGGCTCCATTAAACTCTTGATAGCTGATCCTCTAGGTCCTCTATCATGACACATGGACGGCTCTCATTCACTCTCGCTATTTCGTGGGGTATAAAGAACGAGCACCTTACCCTTGTGAAATAGCGCGGGCTATCGGATCATCTGTTAAGTTGATCGGCATTTAACCGTCTGAAAAGGCTTTCAGGAGGGGTGGGCCTGCTGACTCACTATGAACACCTGGCATCCAGTCACCTTCGGAGCTGACTTGTCACTTTTTTATACGTCGAAAGAGAACCACAGAGCTCCATTAAACTCTTGACAGCTGTACCCGCCAGGTCATCTCCTATCTGCGACCTGACTCACCTCTGGGGCCTGCCTTTTGCTGCCATTTTACTCGCTATCATCAACCAGTTGGACCCTCTATGTGGCATGTCATATCATTTTCACAACTTCGCTGGTTTTAAATTATGCACAACTTCACCTAGCGAAATAATGCGAGCCATGGATCCACCAGCGAGATGCGCACTAGTTACTGGGCCCGACAACTTTAGGAGAAAAACATATAAGGCATAAATTTTTTGATTAATTAACATAACTGCCTAGGTAAACAAGAAGAGGGAACACTTCCTATGACCCCATGACCCATTACTTAAGTGAATAAAGTAACGAAAGATTAGAAACCAGAGGGTTTAAAACAAACACAAGAGGATCTAAAATAAAAAACCCTTAAACCCTCGAGGTCTAGAACAAAGCCGAAGCATTTGAAACTGCATCCTATTCAAAAATTCAACAAACCATAGCCAATCATGGGAAAAGAGAAGCCCATTTTTAACCAGTGATAACACCATGCATGTATGTACCGGTAAACAAATAAGCATATAACAAGAAGAAAATAAACCATCCACATAAATGAACACCATAACACACAAAAGTTATACATGGAAAAACTCAATGACGAAAAACCATGGTGGGATTTGTGACCCACAATATCAGTTCACTCCCCATATGAAAATATATTTGATAAACAAGGGCATGCACTTGCAGGAAGGCATACTGCCTAGAGCATACTACTCATCACTAAAGAGGCTTACTAAATACAAGCTTTCTACCAAAGTAAATTACTAAAGATGAACTCAAGAATGCATCTGCTATGCCAGATAGAATTCTAGTTCTGGTTCTGCTCTATACTGGTTCATAGTCTTGAACTATTACTAGTATTGCTTCTCCTCCAAGAGTGATTTCCTAGACATCTATAGATCATTGCATGATATAATGTTTGCATATAAAAATGATCTCCATACATATATTTTGCATCTCACAGTTCTACTATATGTCTATCTCTATACCATGATAATTCCATCTTCCTTCTTATTTAAATTGACCTAGTAGACTGACTTATATACCTATTACATATGATATGCCTTATGTCGGCTTACAATGCATTCACAAAATATATTCAATGTCAGCCTCGACAAAAATTACAAAATGATTTAGAAAATAAATCTTCCTTGACGTCGGCTTCCTGAAGTACTGATGTTGGTGCTGGTGTCAGTGTAGCCTTGAATGCTTCCAATGTTTGTATTTGTTGGTATCTGCCTCCTAGTGCCGATTTGTGACTTCCATCAAGTCGTGTTGCCTTCTATCTGATCTTGTTGCATTCTCTTTTGTGAACACCCAAAGAGTCAAGCCTTGGACTCACCAGTCCTCTTAAGTTTCTTTCTCTCCTCAGTATTTTATCTTTTTTTGTCTCAAAAGAAAAAACTTGTTTTTCCAAGGACAAAATTTGTCCATCAATAGATGTAGTTGGTGTAGTTAGCCCATCAAAAGAATTAGCAATAGTAGCAATTTTGTCATATAATTCTTTCAATCTGTCATTTACATTGGTTGTTAGACTTCCTATATTACAACATACTCTATAAATATTGGTACATTGTTTCAAACAAACCTCAATAGAGATAAGTTTGTCCTCTATCTTCTTCTTCCTAGTTACTATAAGCTAATCGAAAGGTGCTCTCTTTGTAGCAGAGAAACTGTCCAAAGCCTATCAGTCTACAATCTGTCTCAAGGATTGATAGTTATTTGATATGTGTTCTGTTAAAGCTTTGAGCTTACCAGAAGGGATTGCTCCATCCTCTATCTAATAGTCAGGCATTATTTTGTGTAATACAGAAACCTATTTATCAATTAGTGCTTTCTCTAAAGTTCCTTCTTTTAACAATTTCTGAGTGGCCATCATCATTAGTTTTGTTGGACTTAACTTAGAAAATGATTTCTTCTCAACTTGAGAAGTGTCAATTGTGAGTACTCTTGCCCGTGAATCTGTTTTTCTTGTCAGTATGGACTCAGTTGATTTGACCTTGTCCATCTCAACCTCTTTTGCATTGGTGGCTTCGCCACTTGCTGCAATGTCGGTTGCTGTCGATGGAGTATTATCCACAATGTTTCCAGTGTCCTTTACACTCTCTTTCTCAAAATTGGTTTGTGATGGTATAAATTGTACACTCTTTGTAATTACTGGTTGTGGATGTGTGTCTATAGTTACAGCCGGTTGTGATTGTGTCAAAATTGGAGTAGAACTGCCTAAAATACCCTTTCCTTTTGATTTGTTAGGAATTGTATGGGATGTTGCCTTTGCAAATTCTTCCTGAGATGTGAGAAAGTATGGGTTTTTCTGAAAGAATTTTGCCCACCCCTTACTTGTCTCATTTACCACCTCATTTACTCTACCCAACATAAGACTTATTTGTCAATTTTTACTAATAAAAATTATCCTATTAGCAGTATCTATACATATTTTTATCTCTTCATTGTTTATAGAGCCACATTGTTCAAAAAATGCAACTTCCTTGATTTCCTTATCCCTGCTGATAGCATCAAGTTTATTGTATAGAGATAAAGGTATCTCTTTCAAAATTTCAACTAATGCCTTCTTATAGATATCTATATAAAATAGAATAGATTCCTCTAACTCATTTTGCTCGCTCTCTTCAAAAACTTAATAATATTTTGAAATATTCTTTAATATCCCATCTTTTGTTACTTCATCAATAATTTCAGCACAGGTCATTGTTGTCTTACCAGATCCAGTATCACCACCCTTCTATTTTTTTCTTATTGTTGCCAGTGTGACTGGTTTCCTCTTCTGCATAGTCTTACTTACCGATGGTGGAGGTGCAGTGGGCTAAGTGTTGGCATATGCACACTCCAATGAGACATTGTAGGTGATTGAAGGTTTTGTCATTGATGGCAACCTTACAATCCTATGGCATCAGCAAGGCATTATACCAGAAAGGCATTACACCGACAAGTTAGTGCATAGGCATCAGCAGATCAGACTCTACATCAGCACTAAGGACACTGGCACCGACACAAAGAAAGGAAGTATACTGACACAAAGGCTGATAGGATTTTGTTATATTATATTTTGTTTATTATTGTAAAAACTTTGTAAGCTGACTTGGTGTGTTGTAAAATGACTCTTATATATAAAAGAGATCATTGTAGACATTTTGTAAGTAAGGAAGAAAGTGAAGAAAGTGATGTATGCAAAATATTAAGGTAGACCTATTATGCGAAATATAGGTTAAAGTGTTTATGTAAGAAGCAGAGCAACAACTGGTACTAAATCAGGCATTATAGATGCTATTGTAAAGAAGAACAAGATATTGGATTTGTATAATCCACATTGTAAGTCAATGAGACTTCCCATTGAGCAGTGAGCTCTAGGCAGTTGGCCTTCCTACATGTGCAGGCCCCTATTATAAGTAATATTCTCTTATTGGCTAGTAAGTAGATATTGTGGGTCACAAATCCCACCGAGGTTTTTTTCTACATCGGGTTTCCTCATTAAATCCTTATGTCATGGTGTGATTTTCATGTGGATGTTTTTTATTCTATTTATTGCATTATTTCTTGCATACCGGTACACTGTTATAATATGTTCTGCATGTTTTGAAATAAGAAATTTTGTACACCAGTCAGATACTGATTCACCCCCCCCCCCTCTCAGTATCTATGGGAATCCTAACAATTGGTATTAGAGCTTGGTCCTCTATTTTTAGAAGCCTAATAGCTTGAGGAAGATCTTGACACTGGTAAAGATGGAAAATCTGATGAAGCAACTTGAAGGAGCTCTTTCAGACTATGATACAGAGAAATTAAAAAATATCAAACTAGAAGATGATTTAAGGGCAACTCAAGATATCATTCAGGCACTTCAAGAGAATCTTACTGTTGCAAGAAATAAGAGAAGAGAACTTTGTGAAAAGATGCAAAATGAGAATTGATGAAAAGGAATCACTTAATGATCAGATAAGCAAGATGAAACAAGAAAATATGATAACAAAGAATGAGATGTAGGATATGACTATGAGATTTTGTAAAGAGATTGAGGATAGGAAGAAGAATGGAGAAGAGTTGACCAGGTGACTAAATGATGCAGAAAATGAGAACACAAGTCTTAGCTATGAAAATGACATGTTGAAGACAGATTTGATACACACTCAGAATGACTCAAATGAATTGATGAGATAGAAAGAAGTCTTAGAAAGAGAACTAGAAACTGCAAATCAACATAAAGAAAAATTCAAGAAAAGCTCAAAGGAACTTGGCACCTTACTGAAGAATAAAAAACCTAAAGGTGACACTTTTGGAATTGGCTTTGAAGTTGGTGAAAGCTTCGGTACTGCAAATACTCAGGATCACAGCAAACCGGTAAGACAACCTAATGCTTATAAATTCAATGGAAAATGCTTTAACTGTAATAAGAGTGGTCATAGAGCAAATGAATGTAGATCTAGAAATTATCAGAATATCAACACACCCACCGGTCAATGTTCAAAATGCAACAAAGTTGGTCACAACTCTTAAAATTGTAGAATGAATGTGAGATGTTATGTTTGTGGAAGATTTGGACATTTATCTAATCAATGCAGAACACAAACCGGCATAGGTTATGGGAAAGCTATTCAGAAGAATAATGTAACTTGTTATGCATGTAACAAGATTGGGCATATTGCTAAATTCTATAGAAGTAAAGGATCACCGGCAGACAACAAAAGTTCTATCTTGAAAGGTAAAGAAAAAGTTGAAGAAGTTAAGCAAGAATTCTCAAAATAATGGATTAGAAAAGCTGATCTAAATATTGGGAATACTCTTCCACCAGTAGAACCAATCAATGCTTCATTGGCAGGACAGGGGAGTGCTCCACCGGCAGGAAGTTCTTCATCAAATTGAAGAAAAATTCCTTGAGGGTTTGGCAATCTAATGACACGTGCTATTATTCCCTCGGTTAGAGATAAGAAGTTGGAAATTACTTATTACCGACAGACAATGTAAAGTGAATACTTAACCAACATACATTTAATGTGGTAGATGGTGAAAAGATACTATAAATTTGAGGTTTTGGCTCCATTTCATTTCACCGAGATTTCAAACCTATGAAGAGCACAAAGATTCCAAGCTAAGGCATTTCGAGCAAGAGGCAAGAACACTTCAAGCAATCATCCATCCTAAATTCAGTAAAAGGTATTTTATCATGGCATCCTCCTCTGCAATTGAATATATAGAAAACCCTACTGTTGTCAAAGTTATAAAAAGACCTAGGCCCGTATTTCAATTAGTTCCCAAGATAGAAAAGAAAGATGATACCTTAGGTACTTTTTCTCAAATTCCTAAGGGAGTTGTTTATGCTGAAGACCCCAAAATTTACATTCATTGTAACATTGAGGAACTAGGAGATGAAGAGATTAAAACCATGTTTAAAACTATCATATGTGATGAATCCGACAATGTAAAAGATGAACACAAGATCATTGAAACCCTAGGATTTACAGAGATCCTTAGCATTCCTGAATTTCCCAAGGATTTGATTAGGATAGTCTTAAGCAAGGTACATGGTGAATTTTTCTGGTTAGATGCAATTCACAAAATCACCAAGGAAGCTGTGAAAGTTGTCATAGGGTTACTGACCATTGGTAAAAGGCCAGACAAAACTAAGAAAGTGTCCAATGACCTAGTTACAAACCTAACTGGTGCAACATTCAACAAAAGGTCCTTAAGAGTAAATGATGTAATAGATATTAATGTGAGATTTATCAGCATGATATTAGGATATAAAGCTACTCATGCAAATAAACTCAATTTAGTTTCAAGTTTATGCATTAAGAGTGCTTATGATATGGTTACAGATAATGCAAAGATTGATGTATGTGAGTGGTTGAAGGACAAATTAATTGACAACCTAGGCAAGATTAAGAAGGACAAGAAAGGAACTTTTAAATTTGGAAATCTGTTAGTATGTTTGATGCTACATATAACCAAACAGGTTCTCGGTATAGGCTACAAAGAACTTGGATATGATATACCGGTAGGTAAATAGTTAACATAACTATTCAATAATATGGGAGAAGATAAGGAAAACAATATCCATGATTTCTTTCAAGCACTAAAGGCCAAAATGAAGAAAAGAATTAAATTATCACAAAAGATTGTTGACCAATATAAGGATGAAATATGCTTTGTAATCAAGAAGGATGAGATCTGGATGGAATCAGTCATCCCTAGGACTGTTTGGGTAAAAGATGGGCTATGAAACATATGATCTTATAATTGAAACTTATGCTAAAGCACTTCTGGAAGCCCCTAAAGAACCTAAGGAAGAAATATTTGGTAGTGCAGAAACTATTGAAAGCCAAATACAATCTAAGAAAAGAGTGAAAAAGTTTGAGGCAGTTCTAAGAAAAGGTTCTAAGCAAGCAAAGGAGATCAAGGATAAAGTTATGGAACAAACCAGTATAACAGAGGATGAGTTAGCAGCTCCACAACCTGAAACTCACCTATCACCAGTATGTACATCTTCAGAGAATGACATGCCTGCAACTTTCAAGAGAGTTTTAAGGAAGAGAGATCGCTTGTCAGAAACCACACCCTCACCTAGGAGGACAAGACAAAAACAACAAGCAGTGAGATCTCCGGTAAGAAAGGCTACACCAAAGAAGAAGAAACTGACACCCAAAAAGAAGATGAGGACAAACAAGGACTTGGCCCCTCTTGACATACTATTGAATGAAATTACAGAGGAAGGGAAATTGAAGAATATAGAGAAACTATATGACACTCTAACAACAGATGAAAAAAAACAAGTATAAAACATTGTTATATTGCATATGGATATGTATAAGAAATTTTTGATGGAAGTAGTAGATGAAGTTCTAGATGAACTATTTAAGAGACTGGAAGCAAGGAGACAAGCATTAGTAGAACTTGAAAAGAAAATAAAGATAGAAAAGCTACTTGTTGTATATCTAGTGAATTCACCCAAAGAAATTAACGACTTAATTACTCAAGCCAACTGGTCAGTATTTTCTACTGCACACCGACACATTGCTTTAATGGTTGGAAGAGTTAATGAGGTGACTGAGGAGATAGAAAAATGCATGGGACATTTTCCTAGTGGAAAAAGAAAAACAAGAAGAATACATGAGTCAGAAACCTATAAAGGTATATCAAAAAGAAAGAGACAAGGGTAAAGGTAAAGTTGGTGGACCACCCAGTATCAAGGTTAAAGACAACTTACCCTCATCTCCTTTTATTACTCCACCAATAAAAATAACAGCTACAAAAGATCAACCGACAGTTGAAAGTATGGATGAAGAGGATGTTAATCCTAATCCCGAAGTCTTATATATAGTGGATGTTGATACTTAAAAGATCAACATTGTGGTAGACAAAGATATAATTGATAAGACTGAAATGGTTAGTGAGCCTTCGGTAGCTAAGCAAACTGATAACACACAGGAGAAACCGACAGATGACAAAGAGCAAAAGGTAGAGACTCAGACTCAGACTGAGACAATGCAACAAATAGAGAAACCAATAAAGCAAGAGGCTCCTGAATAGGAACAGCAACAGAAATAGGAACAGGTTCATAAGGAAACAGTGCCACTAGCAACCAGAGAAGTAGAAAAACCATTGCTTAGGGAAATACAAACACAAACAGACCTACCAGAGGTCAATACAAGCTTGGTTACTTCCACTAGCAGTACTTAGAATGTCGGTTCATCATCAAGCTACAAATCAACTAATGTGACTGAGGTACTATTGGATTCAATTAAAAAGATAACAAATTGCAGATCACAAGCTTATAAGGCAATTGATGACACCATACCAATTTTGAAGGTAATTGCTCTTGATTGTAATATAGACAATAAAGATTCTTTAGGACAACTTGATACCTTATGTAAATATATCACAGAGATCATTGAGAAAATAAAGGAAGAGTCATTGAAGGACAAAGTAGAAATTGAAAAACAAAGATTCTTTGATGAGTAGATAAAGAAGTGTACTAGAGATTTTGACACACTTCTACCGGAACTATGTAATTTATTAAAAGAGTACAAAACACTGTACAAAGACACCTATAAGACAAACCTTTTAACTGTAGATATAGATAAGAAGATGAGCAAGCTATAGGATGAAATCAATAAACTTGCAGATAATTTTGTTAACTCACCTGATACATTATCAGTTTTTTAACAGAAGATAACAAATTTTGAGGAAGAATTACTTAAATTGGAAAGAGAAAAAGAGAGAATAGTGAATAAGGCAAAGCATCTGAGATTAAAACTGAGTCCAAGATTGGACTATTTAGCATCATTACGGAAGGAAGTATCTAAGGCACTGATACAAGTATAGAAAACACTGACAGAGCATTTGTAGCATCTCACCGGTATAGTTAAGAGAACAGAGACAACAATAAGAGATAGTAAAAATTTTATGGAGAGTATAAACTTAATTTTGGTGGATCTATTTCAAATTGTAACTACCCAGTTACAAGGTTGAAATTACAAACTCTACTGACATCTTGACAACCTTTGTCATTGATGCCAAAGGGGGAGTAGTGGGATGAGAAAATTCAAATATCATAGGAATCATATGCTTAGGGGGAGCACACATTTTTGGTAACATTTTTGGACTTCACATTTTTGGATACACTTTTGAAATTTTTCATGAGTGTTGCCATCAATGCCAAAGGGGGAGATTGTTGGCATATGCACACTCCAATGAGACATTGTAGGTGATTGAAGGTTTTGTCATTGATGGCAACCTTACAATCCTATGGCACTGACAAGGCATTATACCAACAAGGCATTATACTGACAAGGCATTACACCAACAAGTTAGTGCACCGGCATCAACAGATCAGACTATACATCGACACTTAGGACACCAACACCGGCACAAAGAAAGGAAGTATACTGACATAGAGGCTGATAAGATTTTGTTATATTATATTTTGCTTATTATTGTAAAAACTTTGTAAGCCGACTTGGCATGTTGTAAAATGACTCTTATATATAAAAGAGATCATTGTAGACATTTTGTAAGTAAGGAAGAAAGTGAAGAAAGTGATGTATGCGAAATATTAAGGCAGACCTATTATGCGAAATATAGGTTAAAGGGTTTATGTAAGAAGCAGAGCAACAACTGGTACTAAATCAGGCATTATAGATGCTATTGTAAAGCAGTACAAGATATTGGATTTGTATAATCCACATTGTAAGTCAGTGAGACTTCTCATTGAGCAGTGAGCTCTAGGTAGTTGGCCTTCTTGCATGTGTAGGCCCCTATTGTAAGTAATATTCTCTTATTGGCTAGTAAGTGGATATTGTGGGTCACAAATCCCACCGAGGTTTTTTTCCATACCAGATTTCCTTGTTAAATCCTTGTGTCATGGTGTGCTTTTCATGTGGATGTTTTTTATTCTATTTATTGCATTATTTCTGGCATACTAGTACACTATTATAATATGTTCTGGATGTTTTGAAATAAGAAATTTTGTACACCAGTTAGATACTAATTCACCCCCCCTCTCAGTATCTGTGGGAATCCTAACACTGAGCTACCTTTCTGACAAGTCTCCTCCTTGGTTCTTCCTTTTGTTTCTATACTGGTAGTTTTATCATATCCTTCCTTTTCACCCTTTTGAAAGCCAGAGGCTCATTATCCTTAGGGTCAAAGTCAGAAGTGACTGGGGAAATATGAACTTGTGGCTTCTTCACTTGTTCAGTAGCAACCTTTGCTAGTTTGACTGCCTATTTAGATTGGGATCCTAGCTGATTGTCTATCTTGTAAATCACATTCTGCACATATGCAGACATTTTATTAATTTTCTTCTCTCTCCTTTTTCTATTGAAACTTGTTTTCACTTCAAGAGCCTTTTCTCCTTTTGTACTGAAGTGCTATGTTTTGTCATCCAATGGGGCATCTAATAGCATCTTTGCGTAAAGCTCAGAAATACTATCATCTACCTCATATCCTAGCTTAGTGATCGAGATTTTCCTGGGTTAAACTGCTTCCATGAGTGTTTCATCATTTTTCATCATGAAACATATGTCAGTGGAGCACTTCTCCACAATGTTCTTAGAGATTCTCTTTGCCTTTGCTTCCCTTTGCCCCATGTTTTCTTGAAATGTCTTGAAGTAACCCCAAAGATTCTCATCCCTATCAGTACAAAGACTGATAATAGCCATTTTGATTTTCATACCTATCGGTATGTCATGATCTCATTGCTTCTTTCCTAAACCAAGTAGCTCACTCAAGATATAAAGCATCAAACAGACAATCAAGTTTCCATATCTGAATGTGCCTTTCTTGGTTCCTTTGATCTTTTAAAGATTTAACATTATCTCACTCCTCATCCATTCACATTGTTGGCATATGTGCAGAGTATGATGACATGATAGTATTGTATGTTGTCATTGATGTCAATATGCTAAAGTATGAACCGCTATATTCAAGTAAGTGATTTGGCAAGTGAAGCGATATGATGAAGTGTGAACCGATATGATGGTATGAATCGGTATATGCAAAAAGTGAACCAATATGTTGGAATGTGAACCGGTATATGCAAAGTTTGTATCAAGGTTTCTAGTTGATGCATTCTAAGTTTGTGTGATTCAATCGATGACATCTTGTGACAAGTTAGCATTGAAATGAAGATGAGAGTGTGTTTCCACATCAGCCTTGTGCATGTGAAGAATCTTCTTGAGGATCTTGCATCAAGAAGATTGATTCTATCCACCTCATGAATGTGCAAAATCCTAGTAAATGGTGGAGAGCGTGTGATGGGTTATCAGCTTCTAGAAGCGGTGAAGAATGGATGATGGAGAATGTCTTGAGATTTGTTCAAGATTATTTTACTCTATGCAATGTGATTAAATGGTCTGGATTGGACCGACTGTATTGATAACCTAGATGCTTAGGGTCTAGAGTTTATGCTATCGACCTAATTGTTGTCTATAAGGTCGATGATGATTTGCATTGTGAAGTTGTTGGCAAATGTTATATGTGTATCCAAGTGAGGAGATACTTGATTCTTGCCAAACTAGAGTAGTGAGTAGAGATCTACAGAGTATGATTGTAGAAGTATAAGAACTGAAGTGGATCTGCCTTAGAATTGAGTGTTGTTATCAGATCGGTGTATTACCATTGACTTCTAATCATTTCAATAGTTGGAAAATCCCTTTACCGGGTAGCTTTAATAGGATTTTTGTAAATCCTTTAACAGGATGACTCAAAATCATTGAGTTCTTCAAACCATCTTGCGAGGTAACCTTTAACCGGGTATTTAACCATCCCTTAACTAGGTGATCCCTAGTAGGATCGGTTCCTAGCAGAACTTGTTGTAAAGTCTTTAACCGGACTAGGATCCAAACAGAGCGAACTTCAAAAGAGTTCAAGAATAACTTGTGGGTATTCATCCCCACCGTGGTTTTTCCCAGTTAGGTTTCCACGTGAAAAATGACTGTGTTATGTGTGATGCTTTTTCATGTGATTCTTTAGTGTTTTCTTCTAAGTAGTAAAAGCATGTTGATCCAGTGGTCTTTATATTTCTGATGTATTACTTGTTTAATCATATGGGTGAAGTGGAAATGAGATATTAGGTTTTGTGAAGATCTAAGTGTTATCGGTTTATGCCTTTCATAGTCATACTATGTTTTATCGGTAGTGCCCTTATTTAGATCGGTGATACTGTTTGCTAGTCAGTGTAGTCTTTGCAGTTTAAGTTGTTGAGAAAGTTTTTGTCCATATTGATTCACCCCCCCCTCTTAGTATCTATTGAGTATTTACTATTCATCATTATTCATCAATTGGTATCAGAGCGGTCCTCTAGGTCCTCTATGTTATAAGCTTAATCGCTTGAGGAAAAGATCCTATTCTAATGATGAAGAGGGAAGGTCCTAAGTTCAACAGAGATAACTTTAAGATATGAAAGGATAGAATGAAGATATACATTAAAAGCATGTGTTCTCAATACTAGAACTATGTTGAGAATACTTATGTTGTCCCTACCAGTACTCTCACCGATGATCAAAGAAGAGAAATTAAAGAGAATGGGCAAGTCATGGAAGCTCTTATCAGTAGTCTATCTGATATTGAGTTTATAGATGTTCAAGATAAAGAAAATCCCGAAGATCTATGGGAAACTCTAGAATCTATCTATGGCATTGATGAGTATGTGAAGCAAGCTAAGGAAGAGAGCCTTAGGGGAAAGTTTGAAGACATGCGGATGGTTGAAGGAGAAACCATTCAACAGTATGGGATAAGAATTATAACTATTGTTGGAGACATCAAGAGTGCAGGAGGTACAATGGATGATTCCACCATTGTTAGAAAAGTTTTGAGAACCTTATTACTAGTCTATTCAATAAGGGTTCCCACTATTCAGGAGTTGAGATCTATTGACAAGACAAAGGTATCCCTTGACTCTATTATTGCTAAGTTGACCGCATATGAGCTAAATACCTATGATGGTAGCATTCAGAAGACTGATTCAGCCTTTAGAGCATCTACTGCACTATCTAGAAAGGGAAAAGAGGTTAGTACCAGTCGTGAGCCTAGACAAAGCAGAGATATGGATGGTGAGGAGATCCTGATGGAATTTGAAGCTCTTCTTGCCAAGAGACTTCCTAAGGGAACTGGAAAATACAGAGGTAAGCTCCCTTTGAAATTTTTTTCTTGTAATAGGATAGGGCACATTGTTGTAAATTGTCCTAATAGTGATAATAAGGACAAATCAGAGAAGTTTAAAAAGTTCAAAGGAGGAAACAAGAGAAACTATCTTGTTGCAGTTGATGAAGGTGTCACTGATGATGAATCAGAGGATGAAGAAAGAAAAGACATAGTATTTGTAGTTGTTAAGGAAGATGTGTCAAACAAGAAGGCTCTTGTCTCCCGCTTTGATAATTCTAATGAGTGGATTATTGATAGTGGTTGTTCTCACCACATGACTGGTGACCGGAGAAATTTTCTATCTCTGGAAGAGTATGATGGAGGTGTAGTCCGATTTGGTAATGATGCACCATGTATGGTAAAAAGAAAAGGGTATGTCTCTCTAAATGGAAAAAGAAGTGTTGATAATGTGTATTGGGTAGAAGGTCTCAGGCATAACCTTTTGAGTGTTGCCCAGCTGAATGATAAAGGACTCACTCTGGAACTCAAAGATGGAGTGTGCAAAATAAAAGGAAAGAGTGGTGAACTGATGGCCACCGATATGCAGACCAAAGGTAACCTATTTCAGTTAAATACAAATATTAGTCAATGTTTAATGGCTAAGTTTGATGACAGTTGGATATGGCATAGGAGACTCTGCCATGTAAAATTTGATAATATTGTGAAAGCCAGTAAGATCAAGGTAGTTAAAGGATTTCCTGTGCTGAAAAAACCAAAGAATCCTTTGTGCAGAGAATGTCAACTGGGGAAAATGTCTTCCTCAATGTTCAAAGGTAGATCTTTCACAGCAGATAATTTACTTGATCTTGTGCATACTGATTTGTGTGGTCCTATGAAAACTAGGAGTGTTCAGGGAGATAGGTGCTTTATGATTCTTACTGATGATTGCTCAAGAATGATGTGGGTCACCTTCTCTAAAGACAAGTCTGAAGCTTTTGGAAAGTTCAAATCCTTCAGAGAACTAGTTGAAAAGGAAAGCGGTAAGAAGATCAAATGCCTTAGAACCGATCAAGGAGGTGAGTTCACTTCTAGATAATTCAGTAAGTACTGTGAAGAGAACGACATCAAGAGGCAACTGTCTACCCCTTGGAATCCACAATAGAATGGCCTAGCATAAAGGAACAACCTGACTGTAGTTGAAGCAACCAGAATGATGTTGATTCAAGGGAAGGTCGCTCGCACTTTTTGGAGAGAAGCAGTGAGCACTGTAGTATACACTATGAACCAGGTACTCATCAAGAAAGGTAAGGATAAAACACCTTATGAGTATTAGACTGGTAAGACTCTTATAGTAAGCTACTTTAGAGTGTTTGGTAGCAACTGTTATATCAAGAGAAGTGAATACCATAGCAAGTTTGATGCAAAATGTGATGAGAGAATATTCCTAGGGTATTCCACCAAGAGAAAATTTGTCAAGTGTTTTAACAATAGGACTCAGAGAATTGTTGAAAGTATCAATGTTAGAGTTGATGAAACCTATGAGAAACCTGAGGAAACTGACAGTGAGCGAGCGGTAGATGAACCAGTTGTAACCTTCTAGGAATCAGTTGCAAAACAACCAAGTACAAGAAACAGTACTCCTACATCGGTAGATGCTGATGTAGATGAAGATGAGGATGAAGAGAAAAAGCAAGAGGTATCAGTTAAGATCATTCCTAGGTATGTAAAGCTACATCATGATCCAAATAAGATCATAGGGGATAAGGATATAGGAATACTAACAAGAAGAAAGGTCAGAGAAAGTTCTTGCATGATTTCTAAATTTGATCCTAAAACATTTAATGAGGCACACAAAGATGAAGACTGAATTAAGGCTATGGATGAGGAACTTGATTAGATAGAAAAGAATGGTACATGGTCTTTGGTACCTAGACCTAAGCATAAAAATGTTATTGGTACCAAATGGGTTTTTAGAAACAAGTGGAATGAAGTGGGAAAAGTGGTAAGAAAAAAAGCAAGATTGGTATGTAAGGGATATGCTCAAGAAGAAGGAGAAGACTATGGAGAAACCTTAGCTCCAGTAGCTAGATTGGAAGGAGTTTGCAGGCTTCCTGCATATGTAGCCTTCAATGGATTCAAAGTGTATCAGATGGATGTAAAATTTGTATTCCTAAATGGAATACTTGAAGAGGAAGTGTATATAGAGGAACTAGATGGGTTTTCCCTATCAGAAGATAGCGATATGGTGTGTAGGCTACATAAAGCCTTGTATGGATTGAAACAAGCACCTAGAGAATGGTATGAGCATTTACACTCCCATCTTGTGAAGATTGGATTTGAAAGAACAAGTGAAGATAGCAATATATATTTGAAGTTAGAAGGAGATCAGATTTTGATCTGTGAAGTGTTTATTGATGACATAATTTTTGGTGGAGATGACAAGATGAGCCATGCATTTGCAGATGAGATGAAGAAGGAATTCGAGATGTCACTAATCAGAGATATTCAGTTCTTCATTGGACTAAAGATTCAACAAATGAAAGATGGTATCTTTATCACTCAGTCCAAGTATGTCAAAGAGGTGTTGAAAAACTTTGTCATGGAAGAAAGAAAACCGGTTGGTATACTGATGATGACTGGTTGTAAATTGTCAAAAGAAGATGACTCGGCGTTGGTGAATGAGAAAGATTACCGGTCAATGATTGGTAAGTTGTCCTATGTAGTACACAAAAGACCAGACATTGCACATGTAGTGGGCATTGCTGCACATTTTCAAAAAATTCCAAGAGAATCTCACTTGGTAGCAGTCAAGCAGATTCTTAGATATCTGAAGGGAACTATAGATTATGGATTGTGGTATCCATACAGTAATGATTTCAATCTCAAAGTGTTTACCGATGCCAATTGGGCTGGTAATGTGAACAACTGGAAGAGCACAACTGGTGGTGCATTCTTTCTCATTGGTAGACTAGTCTCATGGATGAGAAAAAAATAGAGTTGTATCTCTCAGTCCACAATAGAAGTAGAATATGTAGCAGCATTTATGAACTACACTCAGACAATTTGGATGATGCATGTATTAAGTGGTTTCAAAGTCCCTGTATCTGAACCGGTGAGTATATTTTGTGACAACACAAGTGCAATTAATATTTCCAAGAATCTGGTATTGCATTCTAGAACCAAGCACTTCGAGCTCAAGTATCATTTCCTGAGGGAGAAAGTTCAGAACAAAGAGGTTGTATTGGAACATGTTTCTAGTAAAGAGAAGTTAGTAGACATATTCACTGAGCCTCTACCGAAGGCTGCATATACCTATTTAAGAGGTGAATTAGGGGTACTTCCCCTTCAATAGGTAAACTAAAGGTATGTGCTCCACATCAGTTGGGTATTGCATTGACAAATATTTTTCAGGATTGATGTGTTGAAGGATGCTACTCCTTAGGGGGAGTAGAATAGTAGATCATGGATGTTTATACCTCCACATTGGCATTCTTGTCAAAGGGGGAGAAGATGTGAAGTAGAGAAGATATCTGCAGTATTGAAGACATATAGTATGGAAGAGATTGGGGAGAAGATGTGAAGATGTAGAGATATCTTTGTATATTGCCATCAATTCCAAACAGGGAGATTGTTGGCTTATGTGCAGAGTATGATGACATGATAGTATTGTATGTTGTCATTGATGTCAATATGCTGAAGTATGAATTGATATATTGAAATAAGCGATCTGGCAAGTGAACTGATATGATGGTACAAGTGAAGCGGTATGATGAAGTGTGAACCAGTATGATTGTAAGAATCAGTATATGTAGAAAGTGAACTGGTATGTTGGAACGTGAACTGGTATATGCAAAGTTTGTATCAAGGTTTCTGGTTGATGCATTCTAAGTCTGTGTGATTAGACCAACAACATCCTATGACGAGTTCGTATTGAAATGAAGATGATATCATGTTGCCACATCAGCCTTGTGCACGTGAAGAATCTTCTTGAGGATCTTGCATGAAGAAGATTGATTCTATCCACCTCAAGAATGTGCAAAATCCTAGTAAATGGTGGAGAGCATGTGATGGGCTATCAGCTTCCAAAAGTGATGAAGAACGGACAATGGAGAATGTCTTGAGATTTGTTCAAGATTGTTTTACTTTATGCAATGTGATTAAATGGTATGGATTGGACCAATTGTATTGATAACCTAGATGCCTAGGGTTTAGGGTTTATGCTACCGACCTAATTGTTGTCTATAAGGTCGATGATGATTTGCATTGTGAAGTTGTTGGCAAATGTTATGTGTGTATCCAAGTGAATATATACTTGATTCATTCCAGACTGAAGAAATGAGTAGAGATCTGCATAGTATGATTACAGAAGTATAAGAACTGAAGTGGATCTACCTTAGCATTGAGTGTTGTTATCAGATCAGTGTATTACCTGTTGACTTCTAATCATTTCAACTATTGGAAAATCCCTTTACCAGGTAGCTTTAATAGGCTTTTTGTAAATCCTTTGACAGGGTGACTCAAAATCATTGAGTTCTTAAAATCCTCTTGTGAGGTAACCTTTAATAGGGTTCTAACCTTTAACCGGGTATTTAGCCATCCCTTAACTGGGTGATCCCTAGCAGGATCGGTTCCTAGTAGAACTTGTTGTAAAGTCTTTAACTGGGCTAGGCTCCTAACAAAGTAGACTTCAGAAGATTTCAAGAACAACTTGTGGGTATTCATCCCCACCGTGGTTTTTCCCAGTTGGGTTTCCACATGAAAAATGACTGTGTTATGTGTGATGCTTTTTCATGTGATGCTTTAGTGTTTTCTGTTAAGTGGTAAAAGCATGTTGATCAAGTGGTCTTTATATTTATGATGCATTACTTGTTTAAGCATATTGGTGAAGTTGAAATGAGATATTAGGTTTTGTGAAGATCTAAGTGTTACCAGTTTATGTCTTTCATAGTCATACTATGTTTTACCAGTAGTGCCCTGATTTAGATGGTGATATTGCTTGCCAGTCAGTGCAGTCTTAGCAGTTTAAGTTGTTGAGAAATTTTTTGTCCATACTGATCCACCCCCTCCTCTCAGTATCTGTTGAGTATTTACTATTCATCATTATTCATCACACATAAATCATTCTTCACATTATTTCTCAACATTTGATATGCGACATTAATGCATGAACTTGCAACCAAATTCAAGCGATTGGATTGAGTTACCTTACATCCTATGATCATGCTTGCAAATTTTATGTCTGAATCAGTTATTGTGCTTATCCTCATTGATCTTTTATCTGGTATGGAACCAGTAAGTTTTTGAACCTCTATGTTGGAAATTTTCTTACCAGGTTCTTGTCCAACCCTAGGTAAGCCAGTGACAACTTGAATAGCTTCCTTGGTGATCATGTGGGGTCTATCTAACCATATAAATTTTTTATGAACCTTGCTCAGGACGTATCTTATAACTTCATCCTTGAATTTTGGTAAATACATAATACTTGTTAACTCTAGATCCTCTATTGCCTTAAATTTTGGTTTGATCTTTCCAGTGTCTCCTAGTATCACTGATTGATACATTCTTTTTATGTCTTCGGTGCGCAAATCCTCAAGAGTGCAGTGGATGTATGTCCTCACATCTTCGACATACATTACTCCTTTAGGAACCCTAGAAAATTCTCGTGCAGAGTCCTCCTTCTTTGCAATTTTGAGAACCTCCTTAAAGACTAGCCTTAACCTATCCTTAACTTCGACAATTGTTGGATTTGCAATAAAAGTAGGAGCGGAAGATCCAGATGCCATGTCAGAAAATACCTGAGTGAATGTCGGTGGATGATTTGAGTGTTTCATATTATTGCTCGGAATCCTCTCTCAATACTTGCTCACTCTTAGTTCGCCTTTACTTCGCTCTGATTGCTTGAATGCTTGGTGAATGAAAACCAATTCACTTAGCTTCTTTTGTCAGTGAATAAAACCTTAATTTTCTATCATTAATGCTTCACCAACAACCCTATGGATGTTGGTTTCACAGTTAACTGTCGGGTTAACCTTCATCAATGATAAACACAGTTCTCCAGATTTCTTTCTAGATCTCCTTAGATATCTTCCAGGGTAATATGCAAAATTTAGCAATGACTTTGCCAACCCTAAGGCTTATGCCTTAGTTACTGGTGGAATTTCCTGCCCATGGTGGAATACTTTGTTCTACCAGTGGATTTGTCAGTATAGATCCATCTCTACTTTATTCTTCAGATTTTATAACCCATCTCTTGGTATGATCTTTTTGTATTTCATCTACCTTCTGTTTTCCTTTCTCATTTTCTTTATCATTGTTAGCCGGTTGAGTTTTGCTTCTGTAATACTTAGCAATGTGACCTATTTTGTTACATGCATAACATGTAACATTGTTCTTCTGAATTGCTTTGACATATCTGGTATTATTATTATTTCTTGACCTACAATGATTAGCAAAATATCCAAAATTTCCACATGCATGGAATTCAACATGCATTCTGTAGTCTTCTGATTGATGACCATATTTTTTTCAGTTTGTGCATTGATCGGGAACATAATTGTAGTTTTGATTTGCCTTATTTCTACATTATTTAGCCATATGCCCAAACTTATTGCAAACAAAACACCTACCATTTAATTTTTAAGCATTAGATTGCCTTACCGGTTTCCTCTATTCTGATGAGTTCTACATACCAGTTGTCTGATCTTCATTAGTAGTACCAGAGCTTTGACCTTGTACAAATCCAAGTCCTCTAGAATCATCAATCTATCTTTGTCTTTTCAGAAAGTCTTCCAATTGTGTAGCAGTGATCCTAAACTTTTCTTTATATTCACTTGCAGTAGTCAGATCATCTCTTAGAGTAGTTATTTGCCTTTTAAGTTCTTGTTCATTATTCGGGGAGTCTGTCAAATCAATTCTCAAAATATTATTTTCATGACTCAATCTTCCACATTCATCAAATTTGTTCTTTAAAGACAAAACAAGACTATCTTCCTTCTTCTTTCTATCCTCAATATCTTTTGATAACCTCATGGTCAAATCTTGCATTTCATTCTTCATGAGCATATTTGCTTGACTTAGTTTCTGACATTGTTTCTTAAAAGCATTCTTCTCTTCATCATCTGGTTGCTGCAAAATTTATTTCCTTTTGGCTTGAGAAAATGACAACCTTTCTTGCAGGATATGAATGAATTCATTTGCACAATTTAGTTCTTCTTGCAATTTCAAGTTCTTCATCCTTTCAACATCATAATCCTCAAGAGCCATCTCAAGTTGTTTTTCCATACCCATGTTCAAAGATTCTAGTTTTAGAATCTTCCTCAAGCTATTAAACTTCTTCTGAGGTACCAAGTTCTAATACCAATTGTTGGGATATGAGAACACTGAGATGGGGGAGTGAATCCGTGTTCTACCAGAATCAACAATATTTAACTTTCTAAACCATGCATGTATGTGTCGATAAAAAAATAAGCATATAATAAGAAGAAAATAAACCATCCACATAAATGAACACCATAACACATAGAAGTTATACGTGAAAAACCTCAACGAGGAAAAACCACGGTGGGATTTGTGACCCACAATATCAGTTCATTGGCCATATGAAAAGATATTACATAAACAGGGGTCTGCACTTGTAGGTAGGCATACTACCTAGAGCATACTTCTCATCACTAAAGAGCCTCACTGACTACAAGCATTTTGCCAAAGTAAATTACTAAAGATGAACTCAAGAATTCATCTGCTATGCTAGATAGAGTTCTGGTTCACAGTCTTGAACTATTATCGATATTGATTCTCCTCCAAGAGTGCTTTCCTAGCTATCTATAGATCATTGCATCATACAATGTTCGCATACAAAAATGATTTCCATTCATATATTTTGCATCTCACAATTCTGCTATATGTCTATCTCTATACCATCATAATACCATCTTCCTTCTTATTTAAATTGACCTAGCAGACCGACTTATATACCTATTACATATGATATGCCTTATGTCAGCTTACAATGCATTTAAAAAAGATATTCAATGTCGGCCTCGACAATGATTACAAAATGATTTACAAAATAAATCTTCCTTGATGTCGACTTCCTGAAGTACTGATGTCGGTGTCGGTGTTGGTGTAGGGGTAAGTGCACAAAGTTGTGTCCACTTAGTGTGGAAGTTTTACACTTAGAAAAAAAAGGCAAATATCACAGAACACATGAGAAATGAAACAGGATCCCGTTTCCCGTTAGGATCCCTAGCCAAAATTTGAAACGGGATCCTGTTTAGCTTCGGGATCCCGAGCCTAGATCTATAAATGGGATCCCATTTTTTTATTTATTTTTTTTAAATTCATAAAAAATGCAAGCTATATATACATGAAATATAAAATTTATATATAAGTCACATTTCTCTTTGTCTTTTTTTTTCCTTTCTATCTCACTTTGTCTCCTCTCTCCCAAAATCTAAAACTATGTCCCTACCTCTTTCTCACGTCCTTAACTCTTTACTCTTTATCTTTTCTATCTCTATACACGTCCCCTTACCCCCTACCTACATAACATAGGTCCTATTATGACATAATACCCCTTAACAAGTCCTAGTAAGGGGTATAAAGTCATAATAGGTCTTCTTAAGGGGTTTTATGATATAATATGACCTATGATGTCATAATAAGACCTATGATGACATAATAGGACCTATTACATCATCCTAGGTCTTATTATGTCATTATTAGTCTTATTATGACATAATACCCTTTAATGGGTCCTACAAAGGGGTATAATGTTAGGTCCTCTTAAGGGGTCTTATGACATTATAGGACCTATTGTGACATAATAGGTGATAATATGTGATAATTGATCTTATTATGTCATAATAGATCCTACTAAGGGGTCTTATGTCATAATAGGTCCTATTAAGGGGTCTTATGACATAATAGGTTGTATTATGTCACAATAGGACCTATTATGCCACAATTGGTCCTATCATGTCGCAATGTGACCTATTATGACATAATAAGTCATATTATGACATTATATGTCCTATTATGACATAATAAGTCATACTGTGACATAATACGTCCTATTATGTCACAATGTGACCTATTATGACATAACATGTCGTATTATGACATTATAGGTCATATTATGTCACAATAGGTCCTATTATGACATAATACCCCTTAACTCTCTCTAAAAGTACCATCTCTCTCTCTCAACCAACTTATCTTTCTCTACATATGTCATAATAGGTCCTACTAAGGGGTCTTATGTCATAATAGGTCCTAGTAAGAGGTATAATGTCATAATAGGTCCTCTTAAGGGGTCTTGTGATATAATAGGTCGTATTATGTCATAATAGGACTTATTATGTCACAATGAGACCTATTATGACATAATAGGTCATATTATGACATTATAGGTCTTATTATGTCACAATAGGTCCTATTATGACTTAATACCCATTAACAAGTCCTAGTAAGGCATATAAAGTCATATTAGGTCCTCTTAAGGGGTTTTATGACATAATATGACCTATGATGTCATAATAGGATCTATGATGACATAATAGGACCTATTATATCATCATAGATCCTATTATGTCATTATTAGTCCTATTATGACATAATACCCTTTAACGGGTCCTAGTAAGGGGTATAATGTCATAATAGGTCCCCTTAAGGGGTCTTATTACATAATAGGACTTATTATGACATGGCAGATCCTCTTAGGGGTCTTAAGACATTATAGGACCTATTATGACATAATAGGTCCTATTATGTGATAATAAACCCTATTCCTACTAAGGTTCATCTTATGTCATAATAGGTCCTAGTAAGAGGTATAATGTCATAATAGGTCCTCTTAAGGGGTCTTATGACATAATAGGACCTATTATGACATAATAGGACCTATTATGACATAATAGGTCCTATTATGTGATAATCTATCATATTATGTCATAATAGGTTCTACTAAGGGGTCTTATGTCATAATAGGTCCTAGTAAGAGGTATAATGTTATAATAGGTCTTCTTAAGGGGTCTTATGACATAATAGGTTGTATTATGTCACAATAGGACCTATTATGTCACAATAGGTCATATTATGACATTATAGGTCCTATTATGTCACAATAGGTCCTGTTGTGACATAATACCCCTCAACTAGAATCTAAACATACCATCTCTCCCTTCCAACCAACTTATCTTTCTCTACATATGTCATAATAGGTCCTACTAAAGGGTCCTATATCGCAATAGGTCCTATTATGACATAATACCCATTAACATGTCCTAGTAAGGAGTATAAAGTTGTAATAGGTCCTCTTAAGGGGTTTTATGACATAATATGACCTATGATGTCATAATAGGACCTACGATGACATAATAGGACCTATTACATCATCATAGATCATATTATGTCATAATTGGTCTTTTTATGACATAATACCCTTTAATAGGTCTTACTGAGGGGCATAATGTTATAATAGGTCCTCTTAAGGGGTCTTATAACATAATAGGACCAATTATGACATAATAGATTCTCTTAAGGGGTCTTATGACATTATAGGACCTATATGACATAATAGGTCCTATTATATGATAATCGATCCTATTATGTCATAATAGGTCCTACTAAGGGGTCGTATGTCGTAATAGGTCATAGTAAGAGGTATAATGTCATAATAGGTCCTCGTAAGGGGTATTATGACACAAAAGGACCTATTATGTCACAAAAGACCTATTATGACATAATAGGTCATATTATGATATTATAGGTCTTATTATGTCACAATAGGTCTTGTTATGACATAATACCTCTTAACAAGTCCTACTAAGGGGTATAAAGTCATAATAGTTCCTCTTAAGGGATTTTATGACATAATATGACCTATGATGTCATAATAGGACCTATGATGACATAATATGACCTATTATGTCATCATAGGTCCTATTATGTCATAATCAGTCCTATTATGACATAATACCCTTCAATAGGTCCTACTAAGGGGTATAATATAGTAATACATCCTTTTAAGGGGTCTTATGACATAATAGGACCTCTTATGACATGACATGTCCTCTTAAGGAGTCTTATGACATTATAGGACCTATTATGACATGATAGGTCTTACTAAGGGGTCTTAAGTCATAATAGTTCCTATTAAGAGGTATAATGTCATAATAGGTTCTTTTGAGGGGTCTTATGACATAATAGGACCTATTATGACGTAATAGGTCGTATTTTGTCACAATAGGACCTATTATGACACAATATGACCTATTATGACACATTAGGACCAATTATGTACCAATGAGACTTATTATGACATAATAGGTTGTGTTATGACATTATAGGTCCTATTACGTCACAATTTATACGATCTTCTAAAATCTAGAATCTATATATTATAACTCTTAGAGATCTGAAACCATTCTCAAACATCCTACTAATATATACATAAAATATAACTTAAAGTATAAGAAAGGAAAAAGACTAAGGGAAATATGACTTAAACTTAAATTTAATATTTCATGTATATATAGTTTGTTTGAAAAAAAAAAAAATTTAAAAAAAAAATGAAAAAAAAATGGGAGTTCGTTTTGTTTTTAAAACGAGATGCTAAACATTTTTAAAATTATTTTAAAAAATGAAACAAGATCCTGTTTCTAAAAAATTCAACTTTGGTTCATTTGTAGCTTCAGTTTTTGGCTTGGGAAATGGCTTGGAGAGCTGACCCTTAGGCTCGGACCAGGTTTGACCTGCAACTTGAAGGCCAAATCAATCTTCATATAAAATGATGACTTCAAAAATATATCTGAACACCAAATTATCAGAATTTTTTTAAACAATGAAAACCCATTATAGTAGAGACTATCTAGATTCTAAATACGTAATTTTTTTAAAAAATGATCAATATTTTTACTTTTAAAATAATTACTAATGAAAGAGGTCTATAAACTCGAAATAACATGGTTTTTTTGTTTTTTAATAACTTTTTTGTTTTTTAGTTTAAAAATAAATAAATTATATGGCATCAAACTAGAGACAATTCTATACAGTTTTAAAAAAAAAAACCCAAAAATATTAAGTTTAGGTCAAATTATGCTTGTCGTACACAAGAATTTTTCAAAACAATGATTATCCCCAATAAAAAATTAACAAAAAAAACATATGCAGAAAAAAATTACAAAAAAATATTCTCATCAAAGGTGAGTGAGTTATAGATCTTTTCCCAAAAGGATTTATAAAAAAAAATTCATGTAGGTCAAATTATGTTTGTCGTACACGGACATGGTATGGTCATGAAAAGTGACTTCTAAACTATAGGTTTTAGTAATGCCTATTCAAACTTCATTTTTAAGATCTGGGTATTAAAATAAATTACATAATTGGAAAGTAGACTTAGAGCACTACATTTTCTATTAGTGAATTTTTTAAAGATTCATTCTTTAAGTGCCTCAAATATTTAGGTCAAATGGGACAAAATCGAAAAAAAAGGGAAAAAACTTCCACTTTTTGGCCAAAAAGTGGACACAACTTCTTGCGCTTACCCGTAGCCCTGAATGCTTCCAATGTCGGTATCTGTCAGTATATGCCTCCTAGTGTCGGTTTGTGAGTTCTATCAAGTCTTGTTGTCTTCTATCTGATCTTGTTTCCATCAATAACAACAAAATGAATCCAATGAGTGTCAATTGCCAACAACCGAACCACTGTAAATTGTGTCTCTTGTTATATGCTTTTATTCTATTTTTGTTTTCATTTTCTTTGCTCATTTTTATCTTTACAATTGGTATTAGAGCCACATTGGCTTGAGGAGAGATGGAGGAAGAAGGAGAAGGTAAAAGTCATAACTTCTATGGAAATTTTACGTCCATGTAAAACTATGCTTCAAGTGTCGCGTACATTGGTGGGATGGATGGAAGAAAGAGGGGAACTTAGTTGAAGAGGAGAATCTAGTGAAAGAGAAGGATGTTGGGATTCTCATTTTCTTCCCTCTTGAGCCAGCTTTGGAACTTATTGGCCAAACTGTTAATGGTTGGGAAGTTATTGTTATTTGTGTGGTCAAGCTTGAACGTCGTGATGCCTCAGTTGGAGTTGAAGATAGTCCCTGTATAGACATTGGAATTTCTGAGCAAAAAGATGTTGGAAAAGAGGTTGTTGGTGAAGAGGATAAACTCAAGAGATTGCCGCAGGAAGAGTGTATGTCATCAAAGATCCAAGTTGAGTTTTCTATTGACTCCGAGGATGAGGAGGGTGCAGATTGGAGTGAGATAGCAGGGCAAGGAAGCCTTGGATTAATTGTGGCTTCGGAGGGCTCTAGATATGGCATCGCCTCGGTGAAGATGAAGAAGCACTCCCATGATGATTATGATGATGATGATGATAGATAGGTGTGGCATCGTAAATTGTACGCACTTGCTAGGGTGGTACAATTTCACACCTAGTTTAGCACCCGCCTTGGCGCATTTTGCATTTTGCATTGCATTGCCCCTTTAGCACTTAATTAATTAAATTAATTAGGTCTAAGGTTCTATTTTATCATCTCCTATATCATAAAGTTGGGCCCTTTCATTAAAGTGTGCCCCTTTCATTTTATTCTTCCAATACATCACTTAATCAAAAACCCTAATTAGGTCCTATTTTGAACTTGGGGGCTTGATTTCGGGGGTCAAAACATCTCGAAATCAGCTGTAACTTTGAGATTCACTCTAAAATCATCATATCCGACGGCCCTGAAAATTTGGTGAAAAGTTGTCGGGACCATGGCGCCCGGCATGCACATGGTCCCGGACATTTTTCCCGAAATTTTAGGAGCGCAATCTAATCATAAAATAAAGCTTAACCCCAAGAAATTGGCAGGAGATTCAATCTCTAGGTCGGCCAAAAGTTGAAATTAAGACCTAGGGTTTCATATATAAGAGCTCTCTTTCTTCATTTGAAAGGGGGAGAATTTTGGCTTTCGAGGACCTTCTATGCAGCGAAAGAATAGATCTTTGAAGACTTCAATAACATTCAACATCCATCCATCAAGCATTCATCAATTTCATTCATTTAGGGCTTGGGAGACATTGAAGAACAATAGGAGATTACCGACTGAAGATTGGCTTGTACTCCTCCCTTTGAGGGTTGGGTATGATTTCATGTTGTTTTCATGTCTTTGCATAAGCTTCAATATATCCTTCATTCATGCTTTAGATCACTTTGCATCTTGATTTAGAGCATTTACATTATCATTTACAAGCAATTAGGGTTTACTTTCTAGGTTGCTCTAGTTTGCTTTCTTGCATTTAAGGACCTTGCACACACACTAGGTCTGCACACACAATACATTTTACAATACAACTTGGCTATTCGTGGAGGTGGAAATCACTGAAGCGGGGGTTTGACTAAGGCAAAACCCTATATAGCTGCCCATACCCTTTTTAGATATAAGTGCAGGTTTCGGGACTCGGACGACGCCGCAGGTGACAGATCCAGGAAAAGCAGGTCAAGATAGAACTCCATACCAAATTGCAAAGCAAAAGACCAGGACAGGGGCATGGGGCGCCCTGGTCCTGCCAGGACAGGGGCGCTAGGCGCCCTGGTCCCTAGGACAGGGGCGCTGGGCGCCCTGGTCCTCCTGACAGACAACATTTTCAGCATTTTTGACAGCTTTTTCCAGAGTGCAAAACAACAGTTTTTGGAGCAGTTTCAGGGGCAGAATCAGGACAGTGGCGCCCGCGCCCCCGTCCTGAACATTTTCACTCAAATTTTAACGCTGGGTACGCATTTACATTCTTGTCTTGTCCTTGTGTTTACAACTTTTCGCTTTCCGTTGTTTAAGTTCAATTCTGCAATCTTGTCATTAGTTCATACTTGCATTTTGGGGTTAGGAATTGAACTTGCATCATTTTATCTCTCAATTACAAAAAAGGAATAGAAATCCTAATAGGTATCCCGTGGCTCTCTCTTTCACAAGAAGAAGTAGCCAATTGTGTGATACCTCTAGGCTCTTTCGTATTCCACAAATGTGTGATTGAAGGTGAGATTAGGGCATGTTTGCTTAGTGTCACTTTTTCCCCCACACATTTTGGTGAACCCGACGTGAATCTATCATTGCTTCCTCTTGCATTGCATTTGTTAGATCTAGATCTAGATTTAGTGTGTTTTCATTTCATTTTCATTAAAAAAAAAAAAAAAAAGTGTGTTTCTTTGCATTGTGTGTTTAAAATTTTATGCAATTTCAAAATGTCAGATTTTTATTTGCAAGATGTTCATATTTGTGATGATTATGAGTTAGATGAAGCTTTAGATGAATTTTTGAAACCTAAATATACCAAACCTTCATTTTACCGAAAACTCATAAACATTGTTACTATGCCATTTCGTTGTGATGAGAAAGATAAGTCGAATGATTCCTCTCAAGGGTACATTCCTATCAACTCTTCCACTAAATCTAGTAACATGGTTGTTTTCAATGATCCCCTCTATGAAGAGATATCTCCTTTTGAATCAAAAGATAAAATTTTTAATAGATATGATCATGCTTTGTTGAATGATGCCCTTGATGCCTTTGTGTCTCCTAAAAAATGCTCCCTTCATGAGGATCCTTTTGTGCAAGAAGATGACATTATCCCTACATTTCCTAGTGATGGCCTTTCCTTTTCCAACAAAATTCCCACTAGAGATGATGAATTAATGGTAAATGCTTACCCTTCTCCTAAAGTTGGTCTTACCCATAAGCATCCCTTAGAGAAAGAAGATGAAATAATAAGCAATTTCCTTAATTCTCTCTCCCCTATTGAACATATTTTGAGGAAAGAGGATGAGTTTAACACATCTATTGATTCTCTCCCTCCTAAGGATGAGGAATTAATAAACAATGTTATCTCTTCTCCCGAAATTGACAATACTTCAAACATTCCTTTCAACAACCTCACTATTTGGGATGAACCATTAGAAGAAGGTATAGATTATTCTCTACCCTTAGCCAAAGGGGATGAAATCAAGATTGGAAACTCCCTTGATAGTTTCTCCCCTTCCTTGAATCTCAATTATTCTCCCTCTAAAAATAAAGCATTTCCCTCTCCTCAACTTGGTTCTACTCATAAGGAAACCCTAGTTCAAAACAAGATGGTTAACATCTCTTTTGAAGATCTCCCTCTCAAAAGTGAGACTTTACAGAGTAATGTTGATCCTTCTCCTAGAGAGTTTATTCCCCATGTAGATCCTTTGATGATAGAGGATGATATGACCTTTCCTAGTATTACTCTTCCTACTGGAACATCAATGCCTACCCCTTGTCTCTCTCCTAAAATTGATTTAATCCATGATAAGACGTTAGTGCAAGAGAAGACTATCAATAATTCTTCTAACACTTTTGTTCATTCCTCTAAACCATCCTCAATTAATTTTATACATGTGAATGAAACACCTAACAAACCTTTCTTCACTATCCAAGGTGCTTGTCCTTCTCAAAATTCTCAACCTTTAAATAAGCCTATCTTAGTGGTTCAAGGTGGTTATGCTAATGATTCTTTTTACACTCCTAAGAAACCTATTATTACTATGCAAGGAGGTTATTCCTCTAAGAGCCCTTATGAGTATGCTAAGCAATTGACTAGAGAGAGTTATCATGCGGTTGCCCATACTTATAATACTAGAAACAATAGGCAACCTAATCCTCCTCCAGTTATCCCAACTTCACTTCCTCCTTCCCAACCTATTCTTTCCCAAGCTCCACGTATTTCACAAGTTCTTGGTAAGGAATATGATCTCATAGAACAACTTAAAACTACCCCTGCTAAGATATCCCTTTGGGATTTGATCCAAACTTCTTCTGCTCATCATGGAATGTTACAAGATGCCTTGAAAGATTTGAATGTTCCTCCACCTAATACATCTAGTAATATAGTGTCTTTGGTTAACTCTATGATGAATCCTAAAGCTCAAATTGTGTTTACTCAAGATGAGTTGCCTACTAGTGAAATTCAACATCAATATGATCCCTTGATGATTGTGGTTATCATAAATGACACTGCTATAAGACGAACACTAGTAGATAATGGCTCTGGCCTTAATGTGTGTAGCATTAATCTATTGCATAAGATGAATGTCGATACATCCCTTATCGAGCCTGACTCTCATCCCATTCGAGGCTTTGATAATGTGGCTAAGTCTTCATTAGGTATTATCACCTTACCCATCACAGTGGGACCTATTACTTTACCTACTCCTATCCATGTTATGTCAGGAAATCTAACATACAACTTGTTATTAGGGAGGCCTTGGATTCACAGTATGCAAGCTGTCCCCTCTACATTGCATAGACAAGTTAAATTCATTTATAACAATAAGACATATACCTTGATAGGTGATACTAATTTTCAAGCTTGTTTGCAAACATCTAAGCCTTCCTCTTCTAGTAATGACTCTTTGAACAAGATACCTATGGATGAATCCTTACCCTCTGATAATCAAAATTCTTTGGATGAGTCTGAAGCTCCTGAAGAAGATCCTTCTCGACTTGAATATACGCATAAAAAGGCTTTTGATCCTGAGAAGGTTCTTGCAGAAGATGATTGGGGATCTCTTGACTTTAATCCCACCTTTGTAGGTGAGTATAGGGTTCCTCCTATAGAGTTTAAAGTTAAAAAGAGGGAGGAAACTAAAAATCAATCAATCTTACCTGAACCTACGAGCAATAATTTTGTGGCCGCTTCTCAAACTTCTTCTCCTCACACCTCTAATTATGAAGAGTTTGATTCTTTGTCTTATGAAAAACCACCTTCTCTTCCTGAAATGGCTGATCGTTATGGTCGTGGTTTTCGCATTTTTGCTAAGCATGGGTATCATGGAAATGGTTGTGGCACTCATGAACAAGGGATAAAAGTTCCTCTAGAGACTAATTTTCACAATTATGCCTTTGGACTCAGCTATAATCCCTGCAAACGTACCAAAGCATCTAAAAGACCATCTCTCAATGTGAACGCTATATTTAGTAGTGATGATGATCTCACTTCAACTAAATCATCTTCTACTTCTATCAACTCTCATTCCCCTCATAAGGAAATCTTGGCAATGAACAAATCTCTTTATGACTCCCCTCAAATTTCTAAATCCACTTATGAATCTTTATCTCCTATTCATCATAAAGTCCTTTCCTCTAGGGATAAGGCTCTAATAAATTACACTCATCCCTCTTCTAAGAGTTCTTGTGACTTTTCTTCTTCAATTTTTATCATTTTATACATGTTTTTTATCTCACTTATAGTTGAGCATTTAGCATGTCATATTCAAATACCTCATTCAGTCTATCATGTCTTTAAATAACATTAATGGCTATCCTTTCTGATTATTCATAGTTAGATCTGAAAATTGGATTCCTTGATTACATTTCCATGTTTGATCTTTGGCAAAATTTTAGAGGTTAATTGCATAAAAACCCTAAATTGTCTTTTTAAGTAATTAAACTTGTGAAATGTTTAATTGTTAAATGCTTGTTTCAGATCTGCCCTTCTATTACAAATTGTCAATTCATATTTGTGCATTAATTTTGAAAATTAAGTGGTTAAGTGTCAAAACCCTAATTTGTGAAACCCTCTTGATTCAACCTTTGTTCGACAATTTCACTGATCAAAACATCTCCAAATCAGCTATAACTTTGGATTCCGCAATAAAATCACAATATCTTTCATCCCTGAAAATTTGGAAAAAAGTTGCGAGGACCGTGTGCACTCCGAGCGCCATAGTCCCCGACATTTTTTCCAAAATTTCGGGAGCTAGATCTTACAGTATTTTTCTGCTAAAATCCAGAATTTTCGCTGATTTTATCAATTTTAACACCTTCAAAATTATAGTCAAAGTTGGTCTAGTGATTGCTTGGATTGAGGCTTCTAATCATTCAAAAATTATTGAAATTGAAATTTGTGTCAAAATTGTGTTTCTTATAGTCCTAAATCTGAAAAGTGTGTTATCATTCATTTGAAATTTCAGTGATTTATTCAAATTTTTGCAATTTGTGACTTTTGAAATTAAGTGCTTAATTACAACAACTTTGATTTCCGCTTTCAAAATTGAATTTTGCATGAAATTGAGTCAACTTTCAAATTCCAACACTTGCATTGCTTTTGGTATTCCCTCTAAAATCATAAAATTCAAAATTTCAGTTTCCCTCTCTTTTTCAAAATTCAAATTTTGCATTTTTCGACAATCTTGGTAGGGTTCAATTTTGAGATTGCAACTTTAATTTGGCCTATCTACAGATCGTAAAATCACTCAATTTTTTCAGGTTAGCTGTAAAATCATCATAACTTTCATCCTTGCAAATTTCAAAAAAAGTTGCGAGGACCGTGTGCACCCCGAGCGCCACAGTCCCGGACATTTTTTCTGAAATTTCGGGAGATTGTCTTGATTGTATTTAACAGCTTAAATCTAGAAGATTGGCTGGTTTTTCTGAAATTTGCTACCTCTAAAATTCAAAATCTTCTCTCTCTCTTTAGTGCATGAGTTTTACAACAATAAGCCCTACTTACACTATTCCCGTTAGACGAAGCCTGAGAATTAAGTCCTTCCAAGGTTTAATTACTAAGGAGATGGAACCTAATTTGAATGGTCTTTTTAACGAGGACATGGGTAATTCCTCTAATCCTCTTAATGATGAAGAAGCTCTCCATGAGGTTTCTGTAGAACAAATTTCAAAATTGGATAACCAATTTGATGATTTTCGACAATGGATGTCTCAAGAATACCCTGATAGTCAAGCTCTTCCTTTAATTGAGGGTCTAAAACGTATGCTTCAAAGTGATAAGAATGGAATTGATATTTTGCATGGTATTGAACACATTGTGGATTCAAATGTGATGCCTATGAAAAGTTGTGCCGAAACCTTAGGTTATACACAACCTCCTACTCAAGACAATCATTCTATTCCTTTGACGACTTCTATTGCTAGTATACCTACTTTTACATCAAACATAATGACTACTTCAATACAAGACATTCCTCCTATGATCACCAGTCATGGGGGCAATCCCTCTTCTTCAATTAACCCTCTTCCTTCATTCAATCCAACTTCTTCATTCATTCCTTCAATGAGTGTTCCTATTATATCACCACAAATGAACATTACGCAAGGGGGCAACTCGTTTAATCATTCCATTCCTCTTTGTAGTGATCCTCCTATCCAATCATCTCCTATGACTAACTATCATAGTGTCCCACCACCTTACTCTCTACCTTCTTTCAATAACACAACACCTCCATCTCAATCCAACATGTCTAATATGAACTCTTCGACTGAAGCGACCATTAACAATCTTGCACAAACTGTCTCTTCTTTACAGCAACAAATTGCCTCTATGAATCAATCTAAGTTTAGTGTGCCCACATTTGATGTTGCGAGTCCACTTTCTCTTGACATTGTTTGAGCTATCCCCCCTAAACATGTTGAAATTCCACATTTGGAGCTTTACAATGGTAAGGGTGATCCTCTAACACATGTTAAGACCTTTCAAACAATATGTACTAATTTTGCTTATGACCAAAGGTTGCTTGCAAAACTGTTTACTAGAACATTAAGAGACAAAGCCCTACAATGGTATTGCTCATTGCCTTCCTATTCTATTACTTCTTTTGAACAACTTGCAAATGCTTTCATTCAACAATTTCAAAACAATATAAGTCCTAAAGTTACTTTGATTGATTTAATGCATTGTAAACAAGGTGTTAAAGAAAAAGTGACTGATTTCATTGGTAGATATAAACATTTGTATGCTCAAATTTCTTTTCCAGTGCCTGACAATGATATTCAAAGAATCTTTATTTCTAATTTACAAAAAGACATTAGAGAAAAACTCCTATTTTTTGAGTTTACTTCTTTCCAACAGTTGTGCGCAACTCTTCACAATTATCAACTGACTGTGAGTCAAATGGAACAATCACATCCTATGGCTCTGAGTGATAAGGGTGATAGTAGTCAACAACCATTTGGGAAGTTTAAACTGAATAGAGAGTCCATTAAATTCAATGAAAACATCATCAACAACAATGTGAATACAACATCAGGTGTGTCTCCTATTTCTAAGTTTTTCAAGAGAGAAAGAAAGTTTACTCCTTTGAATGAATCATTGCATAGTATTATGAATAAGTTATTGGAACAAAATGTGCTTACTCTTCCTCCTATAAGGCAAATTGATCCTGCAAAGATTAATTCACCCTATTTTGATAACAAATCTTTTTGTCAATTTCATCGTCAACCTGGGCATGATACTGAAAAATGTTTTGCTTTAAAGGGGAAAATTCAAGATTTGATTGATAATAATACTATCTTTGTTTCTGGTGTGAATGATAAAGGCAATACATCTGTAGCTCCTCCCAACCAAAATCTTTAGATTTTCACTGATCCATTGTCTTCTCATACCTCTAATGTGATTGATACTACTGATTCCTCTGTCTCACCTGATGATCTTGTGTCTATGACTCCGAATGTGATTAACTTTGTGGAGCAGCAGAAAATCCCTAAAGAACCTTCCATCACATTTGATTCCAATGAAACTATCAGGGCACCTGATGGTCCTTTATATATAGTTGCAAAAGTCAAGAATACACCTTATCTTGGAGTGCTTATTGATCCTTCTTGTATGGTTAATGTCATTACTGAAGAACTTCTTTTTAATTTTCAATTGAATCAAGTGATCTATGATGAAACAAATGTGGTTGTGAAACTATTTGATGCATTTTCTTCTCCTGCAATTGGTTCTATTACATTACCTATTGAGGTCCATAACAAATCCCTTGATGTGAACTTTTCTATTATTCCATCTTTCAAACAATTTCGTGTGAAGCTTGGCTATCCTTGGCTATCTTCCATGAAAGCTACTGCTTCTCCTATTCACAAGTGTTTGAAATTTCCCCATAATGGTGAAGTTGTTACTGTCAATCATAGTCTCTTTAAACCAGCTGAAAGAACTTCTAGCGTTCCTCTTGATTACTTTTGGCCTAAACAATTCCAATCTCTTCCTCCGCGAAGTGATCATCTTTTCAAATCTTATCAAAAGTGGAAAACAAATATGATCCTATCTCTAAGTGAACCTAGAACACCCAAACTTGACATTCCTATCATTCTTGAGAAGGAAGTTCTTCCTTTGAAAGATAAAACTAATGTCTTTCCTCAAGAAGATTCCCAACCCATTCCTATGGATGTGACTATGCCTATATCTAATAAACTTCCTAAAAGTAGACCTATACCTCCTCGTCATGATGGACTTGGTCTCCTTCCTAAACCAAATATTCCTCCCTTATATGGAGCAGTTCGTCCTCCTTCCTCTTATGGAGAGAAGAGACCTTCCTCTTCTCCTATTATTCAACCTAAGAGACCACAACCTAAACACCCAAGTGATAAGGATGAGAACATTCCTCCTCCTCAATCTTCTCAACTTCCTACTAAGACTAGATGAAATCGTTCTGCACGTGAACGCTGGCGAAAGCGTCGTCTTAGAGCTCAAACTTTGCAATCCCCAAAAACACCTTCAACAAGCATTATTCCATTTTCTCCTCAGCCGACGATTGAGCCAAAATCTCCTAAACATAAGATGCATGATGGTCTTGATCTTGTGCGAGTTAAAGACCCTATCTTTATAAATCTTGATGATGATATAGATGAAAATGTTATTCATGATGAACATGTTACTCCTCTTGCTTCTGATAGTGAATATGAACTTGTTGATATTGATAACCATTTATCTAATGAATTTTCTAAAGCACTTATCCTAGCTCCTAGACAAGAACACCGTGGCTTGGGATATGAACATAGCCCTTGTTTGGATCTTGCGATAGCTCCATCTATTGTGTTGGATGTTCCTCCTCTAGCGTGTTCCCTACCTTCCCAAAACATTGATCAGCAAGATCGGGGGGTAGATGACGTGCTAGAATAGTTTCATTAGCATAGCAGATTCTCTCCCCCTCTCTTTTGTTACTTCTTCTATGTGTTATTCTCATTCTTCTATTTGTTGTCCTTAGTGCTGTCTACTTGAGGACGATGCAAAGCATTGAGATCTCTTGATCTCTCTCATGTTGACTCAAAAGACACATGTGTTCCCTTCTTCTAGGTGACCTTCCTTGATTGGGGAATGAAGAACAATTATGCATACATACATATGATATACATGAATTATCATACAACAGACTAACCCTGAGGAAAGCGAAGTCACCTTGTGCTTTGTGTTTTGTGTCTATTATCCTTGGGCTTATCTCACACTTGGGGGCTAAATACTTGTGATAACGTGCTCCTTTCCTTTCTCATTTCTTATATGTATCACTACCTTAAAGCAATCACCCCCGGTGAGGTGTGTGCGATCGCTTTAACGTAGGGGGGCATACATCCCGTTCATATCTTTTCAAGATACTTGAAAATTTCTTGACAAATTTAGATTTGCCTTGAAAATTTTTGATATCTTTCTTGCATGACTCATAGTGAGGGAACCTTGCTACTGACAGTCATGGTTCTCCCTCATGATCTTCCCTTTTACTTTGTCAATCGAAGTCATAAGATCCTTAGTCCACTGGGGGCTTGGTGTATCTTGCCTCCTTGACGTGGTGAAGGTTTTTCAATGTTGTTTCCTTGTACTTTACCGGAAGTATGAGCGTACGCTTATACTCCCGCTAAAGTGGGGGCTAAATGTAGCATCCTAAAATTGCGACACTTGCAATTTCAACTGCATTTTGGTCTTCACGATGGCGATGCAACACGCAACCTGAATGGAGACCCTGAAACCTGATTATGACACTGAAAACTGCATTTTCTTGCACCCTGGCCTGAACCTCCTTTGCACCCTGCTGTCTCGGGAGGTGGGACCAGAGCGCCCAGGGCGCCCTAGTCCCCCAGGACCATGGCGCCCAACGCCCTGGTCCCTGGCCCTATTTTGGGCCCGGTTTCCTATGGGGCTTCGGGTCCTTTTGTTTGCAAATTGGAACATTTCCTGGTCGGCCTAAGGTCGGGAAAATCAGTCTATCAGCCCTAATTGACATGTATATAAACTACATTTTCCTCTTTCATTTGATATGATGGAAAAAGCGCGGAAACTATACTCAAGCATTCAAGCATTCAAGCATTCTTTCAAGCAATTGATCATTCTAAGTCTCCATTCAAGGCTAAGTGTTGCATTCAAGACAAGGATTCAACCATTGAAGAGGAGATCACATACTACATGCTACATACAACATACAACAATACAACAAACAACAACATCTATACCTTCGCACATAAGGATACAAACATCCTTACAACAAGGTATTAGTACTTGTTTTACATTACATTTACAACATTTCTCATTTCTTGGTTAATTCCAAAACCGGGGTTTGACCAAAGGGCAAACCCCTAATCCCTAACCCCCCAATCGTCTTCACTTTTCTGTGTGTAGGTTGCAGGTACGCGGCTGAAATTGAAGATCTGGAATCCTTGTGCAAAGACGAACAGATCCCCCTTCGTTTCGCGGATTTTTCGGAGGACCGTGTGCACGTCGGGCGCCATCGTCCCGTCAACTTTTGCTCAAATTTGCAGGACAGCGGCGCCTCGACATTTTACTGCTAATTCCAGGTCCGCAACTTCATCCTATATCCCTATCTCAGTTTATAAGCGAATCTTTGTCACTTTCTATGCATTCCTAGCTTAATTCTTCTATCAACATTCTTTACAAAAGAGGGTAGCCTTGCTGTCTTAACCCTTGAAACTCATTTAGCATCCAATCTTGTATTGTGTGGGATTGGATCTTGTGGGTTTCAACCCCGATGATGATGATGATGATGATAGATAGGTATTCTTCTTCAATGGATGAAAGACAACACAGAGATAGGAAGAATGATAGAAAGAGCCAGAAGATCATGCACAAGGTATAAAATGATGGGCCTTTAGATAATTTTGTGGAGCAGAATAGAGACGTCCTTGCGGTAGAGTCATGATAGAAAGAGAGGACAAGTTAGGTGAAGGTGAAACACACAACACAAGATGAAAATCCTAAGAACTCTTATGGAGGTGATAAGAACAGTCTGGGAGAAGAAGAGGGCCAAGATGATATTTGTGTTGTTGATAGAGCACAAAATAGTCATCACCAACTTCTCCACAACCCTATTCCTTTTGTTATGCTCACATTTGAGTGCAATGAATCATATGAAGGGAAGGATTAATGGGACTTGTTTGTAGTATGGAATGATTTGATAGAGGAGAATTCAAGGTGTCCGTCGAACATGGCTGAGAAAAAAGGCCTCTGTATTAGCCAAGAAAATGATTTTAAAAACTTGCAGTTACAGAACTACTTGATAGAGAAAACCCCCCTAGTGGTGGTGAGGGAAACTACTGTAGTGAATCTATTCAAGAATTTTTCACAATATTCCCTGCTAACTGGGAAAGTACATTGGATAGAATCCACTCGCAAATGCATGACATGCCACCATAGAGCCATAACCCAAGAGAGAGGCGACAAGGATTTTTTTGTATGGCATAGGGACAAGATCCACAATAATAAAGACGCTCCAATAGCCTCAAGATTATTTCAAGAGAAGTGCATCTTATGTGGACTTGGATTCTATCAATTGCCATGGTGAGGCTAGGAAGGTTTTTTGAAACAGAGCAATGACTCTTTACTTCAGTCGATTTTTGCAAGATGGAGAGACGATGCTTTACCTCGAATTTCTGCCTAAGGAACATGTTAAGGGGCTATTTTATGGTGAAGTCGGGTTCCATTGCAAAGGTTTTTTTATTCCACATGGAGTGGATAAAATTGGTAGCAGTGTTGAATTTTCCACCATAGCTTGTCTAAGTACGCAGACATATGAAGAAGGGTCTTTTTTGTCTACTATTTTACATGGCTTGAATATAGAATTTGGTCGAACAAATGTTGAAGGGGATAGAGAGTTTATGAGAGACAAGTAGGAACTTGATTTCCTAGACTGCCAAAAAGAGGGGTTGTGGACCCCAATGCCCGATTATTGGCAAGAGGGTTTAAGGGATTTTTCCGAAGAGGATCAGCGAATTTTAGTGACTTCTTTGGTGTCCGAGAAAGATGTTAATTGTTTAGATTTTCTTTGGCTTCATTTTCTTTGCTCGTTTTAATCTTTATAAATATGACATCCATTAATCCCAACCGTAAAGGCAATAGGTTATATCAGCACAAGGCCAGAATGCCAACTATATGCGGACTAATTCATCTATTGTTTATGTTTGGTGTTTTCTACACATTTACTAATTAAGGGATGATGATCTCTTCTAATAAATATTTTTCTATTCTATTTTTTAACTTTATACTATAGGGAGGAATGGAGTTCACCTTCGACTGAAAAATTTATAAAGCTCCATTTTCATATACCATATTTATATTGAACCTTCTGTACATCAGATGGGGATATATATATGAGACTAATTGTAGTACCCCTACCCTAGTTAGCTTTGTAAAACCAGTTTTGACCTTGGTTGACTTTTTATGTGCAAATCTTGAATGGTTGAATTACCATGAGGTAATGTTGTAGTCAAATAGTATGATTATTATGCATATATATATATATATGCTTGTGTGGCTCATGGTTGCAGGAGATTGCAGGAACAATACCACCTAGGTGCGAGGTTCATCTTCACTTGGATTCACAGGGTTGAGTATACCTCTTTCGTCCTTAGAATTTGGGTTAGGTGGTCGTAAAACCCTCAGTTTACCCTAGTCATGCTCAAGTGAGCGTCATCTGTGATCCGTCAATTTCCTTTTCATTTGGGTTTGCGGGTCGGGTAATTAGTTGGATTACTTGGTTTGCGTGCTTGGCATGTGGTAAATGGAGTATTTAACCCTAAGTATTTATTTTGATTTAATGTGTTCATTTATGCATTAGTAATTGAGAAATTAAAATAAATAGGTTTCCTTTATGTGATTAATCATTAATTAAAAAGATCGCTCTATTTATGTTGGTTGCGAGTTTTATTTAATGGTTAATTTTAAATAACGAATTTATTCAGTTTATGCATTTTTAAAAAGGAAAGATTTAAATTTATTCGAAATAGAAATAGTTTAATCTCTTTTGCTTTTTGGAATAGAAAGATTAATTTTAACTATTTAAGAAAATCAATTTTGATTAGAAAAGTGAGTTTTATTCATATTTATTTTATATAGTGTATAAGATTGATTTTGAGAATTTGATTTAATAAAAAATATTTTACCCTCATTAATATTGTGAAATGCAACTATTAGCTTTGTTAATTAAAAATTAAATGAGGGAGAAAAGCAGTTCTTTTAATTAACTAAATTTATAATTTCAATGCATAAACAATTCAACTATGAGATAATTCCATAAACTTAATTAATTAATTAATATAAATTAAGTTGTAAGCTACATGATATTAGAAATATATTTTTATTTAAATTTTAGTGGAAAAATAAATTATATTAATTATATTTATTCTTCCTAGAATTTTAAATAAATAAATAAAAGAATAAAAAAAATAAAAATGAATAAAAGAATTAATTGGAATTAAAGTATTGTTTTAATTATTTATTTAGAAAATTAATTAATTTGCATGAGAAAAGAAAAGGAAGAATAATGTTTTTTAATTATTGCATGTTAGCTTATCTTTTGTTATAAAATTAGAAAATAAAATAAAATAACTTTTATTCTAAATTTAGGTTTCTGAGAAAAAGCTATTGAACCTAGAATTTTAGTTTAAATAGGGAATAGGTCTTTATTTTAGACACACAGGAAATAGGTCAAGAATTTAGGTGAAGAAATTTATTGGAAGCTTATTGAAAAGATTAGGGCTCTTCTACAAATTTCTTTGAGGAAAGTTATACCAGGTTGGATGACTTCTTTAATTGTGGGTTTTTAGAAAATATTTCTATTTTTCTCTGAATGATGTGTGTGTAAATTATTTGTCAGTTTCAAAACCCTCTTCTAGTTAAATCAGGTTTTGAATTAAAATCTTTGTATGATGTTAACTTTCTAGTGTATGGGAGTAATTTAATTTTGAGAACATTGGGAAAATTATTATGGAAAAAGTATTCTCTCTAGTTTGATTTGTTCTATAGTCCTATAAATAAATCTCTGTGATTTCTTTAGAAATAAATTTAATTGTGAATTAAATTTATTGGATTATCTAATTTATAAAAGAAAAAAAATGTAATTGAAATAAAGTTTTGTGAATGAATTTTATTGAATAGGAAAAATTTATTTCTATGTAAATTCTGTTAAGTGGTTTTTATGGATTTGGAAATTATTTTTATTAATTAAAAATAAATAAATAAATAAATAAATAAAATATATAAAAATTAAATTATATTAAAAAAATAAAATAAAATATATATAAACCATGGTAGCAGCTACCTACGGTAGCATCCGCTACCGACGGTAGTACACAGTACTACCGATGGTAGCAGTGCTACTGGACGGTAGTACCTGCTACCAATAGTAGCATGGGCTACCATGTGGTAGCACAGGCTACCGTGTCTAGGCCAGCGTGTTGGCATTTTTTGTTGTATTATTATTATTATTTTTTAACCCTGTGCGTACTGTGATGTACTATTTCAGGTTACGTGCCAGGGGTTTGGTAAACAGAATAAGTTATTTGTTAATTTATATGATGTGTATATATATATATATATATGTATGTATTTATATATATATATTTATATATTAGATGTGTTTTCTTATGGTGGTTATTATTTTAAGTGTTATTTAAATACTGATTATGAGTTGATATATATATATATATATTTGTAATATAATTATGAGTATGTCATATATATATGATGTATATATATAGGTATGCATACAATTATATTATAGTTATAAAATTAGTTTATAGTTTGAATGTTTTAGAAAAACTTATAATTTTTATAATTGATAATTGTGTTAAAATACATTAGGAGAATTATTTCTTTGAGATCTTATTTAACTTATTGAACAAATGGCAAAGTGATTTCTTTGTATTAAATAGTTGTACTTTCTTATTGTCTGGAAAATCTTTGATTGCAAGTTACTTATGCTTTTTGTTGTTTTAGGAAAAGATTGCCTATGTTAGGGTCTTGTGTAAATGGTGTTTGCAGTCAAGCTTAATTTTATTGCAATTCTAGTTGAGTTGTCATTGTGTCCTATGTTGATATTTTTGTTTGGACCCTATCATTTGGATGATTTGGGGTACTTGTTTATGTCTTTGGTTTCTAGTTTGGTTGTTGCCTTGTGATGGTGTTTTAACTAGTCTTGTCCTTTATGCATGTCGAGTGGTGATTTGTTGTTGGCCATAGTGGGTCAAATCTCTATTTAGAGTACTGTCGGGCAATGGACCTTGTATTAGCTTTTTATATGTTTAGTTGGATCCATTTCTTTGTAGGGATCATTTATTTAATTATTGACCGATGTGGCTGGTTGTTTATTGGTATGATTCACCTCGATGGTAGGAATGTAAATGATGTGGAACTTATGTACCCTAAACTTATTTAATTATCAGAGGGGTCTTGCAGTTGAGCAGACCTAGAGATGTAGCCCTCTAGGGGTGAACTCCGAGATCATTTTGGTGTTATGTGTTGCTTTTGTTCTTATGTTTCATGTTTTAGTGTTAACATGTATGGATGGCATTTTGATAGAATGCGTAAGTGGTTTAGATGAAATTAATTGTAAATGCATGTATGCAGTCATCTTTTAAATGCAATAAATTGGATCATGAAAGAATGTAGATTAGAATAATGGAATATATTTAGTTATCATTAAGAAAATTAATTATGCATGGAAAGATCTCGTTAGTTTATGATGAAATTCAAGTGTGTTATTAAATTAGATGCATGACTCAAAGTTTAATGAAAAGTATGAACGAAAGGTATGAATAAACCTTAATGGATGAACTTTATCTTGTGATCTATATTTTGTCTTGCTGAAAGAAATTATCCTTGTTTAAGAATTTTCTCATTATTAAGACAATCAGCTTATTGGATTAATTAGCGTAAGTTAAGTTAAATGTGGAATTAAGTAATTGTGTTGGGAAACTCTTTAGGTGTTAGTTGATGTCTTCTGTTGTGTAATCTATACTTTGATATCTTATTGTATCTTTATGTTGTGTCTTATTTAAAAAAAAAGAGTATTGCACTCCATTCATGTGTTTCAGCTTTATCCCTTTGGGGTTTCCTTGTAGGGAATTACACTTGGTATCAGAGCCCAAGTTGCAAACACTGGGATCTTTAGTTTTGCTTGTGCCCTTAGTTGGTGTGTGGTGTATCGACCTTATGTGTATGCTTGTCCTCCTTTTTGTATATGTGTGATTGAGAAGACCTTAACTTTTGTGTAATGTGTGTGTTCACACCTTGTTTTCACCTTCTTGATGTGGGTGTTTTGGAGTGATTGTATGTGCTTTGTCTTCTTATTGAGGTCTTGGTTTATGATTTCTCTTATTCTGAAGGAGAGTCATATGTACCTTCCTTATTGATTGTTGTACTCTTTTGACCAATCCATTTGGGTTGGTTAGTGTTGTCTTGACTCAAAAAGTACGAAATGTGCATGTTTAAGAGTATGATCTAGCTTAGTGTTGTCCACTTGAAGGACTTGTATGGTAAATAATGAATGCTTATTTTGCAGTAAAATGAATGATTATCATCCTTCCTCTTGTCTCTCTCTCTATAAATTAAATGTTTTTGTTATATATGTATTTTTCTCTTATGTGTGTTTTCTTATTGCAAGAGAAAGGTTGTTTTATGTGTTTCTTTAAACAAATTTGATTGAAGATCTATTTTAGCAATGCTCCATTGAACTTGCCTTTGGATATAGGTAATTGCCTTATTATGTTTAGATGTGTATGCATACATATGTATTGTTTAGTTGATATCTCCTCTCTTATCTTCTTACTGTACTTTAAATTTTCAATGATAGGTTGCAAATTATGATACGTGGTTGTATTGTACTAAAGTACTGAGTGTCCTCAAGAGGTCTTGCATTATGGATAATATTACTTGTTTTGATCTCTATTGTTTGGAAAACTAGAACATTTTGTTGCAACCATAATAATTGGAAATGTCTTGTTAGGCTATGTGGCATCCTTCTAAAACAGTAGCGAAATGAAAACCGTGCAAATAAATGATAGACTTATAGTGAGAAATTTTATCTTGCCTTGTTGATCTTGTGGCCTTGTAGGAAATAGATTGGTTATCAAACTCTCTTTTTCCTTCTCTTTGCCTAGATTTTAGATTTTAGTAATGCTACTAAAGAGTGTATTGAGTTAAATAGAGTGTTTATAAAACATGTGAAATTATACTTTTTGCATTTTTGTCTTTTGATGGAAAGATGAAAGTCTTGAGCTTCATAATGAAATTTGCATAGTTAGTAATGTGGTTGTGAATGCTTAATGTATTTAGAAAAGATATCGGAATGATGTTATTTCCTTATGAATTGTTAAGAATTTCAGTACTGGTATCTAGAGTAAACTTTATTTAGTGATTCATGTGGAGAGCATAGGTAAAATATTTCTTGAGTAGATGATAGAGTATCGAAAAGTACTCCCCGTAAATGTGACTAAACTAGTAATGGTGCTATTCCTTGTGTATTGTAAGAAACCCGTGCTTGCTATGTGTGCCCATGGGATGGTAAAGTAATCAACCATGGAGGATATGTTTGTTTATGAGTATGGGAAAACCATACGGTTTATGTGATGTTGTTTATTTGTTTCCTTGCTGAAAGCCAACCCACGGATTGTTGATAATTCAGTATGTGAAGGGGTAGTATTAGAAGTCACCATTCCTTGAATAGTATGGAATGGCGTATGAGTAATATCAACGCGAAGCGACTTTAGCTTCTCTATTTCGAGGAAAAATATAGTTTTGTAATAAAATTGTATTCTAGGTGTACTCAATACTTTGCCTTGTGATGAACCGATTTATAAGGTTCATGTGTGCCAGCCTATTCCTATCCTTATATTTGAGCATATTGGTGTCAGTTCTTGAGCAATCTGATGGTTTTATTGGAGGATATTTTTCCTTGTCTTCATGAATGGTATATTATTTTCCCTTGTCTTCATGAAATGTATGTTATTTTGCCTTGTGTTCATGAAAGGTATGATATTTTGCCTTGTCTCCATAAGGTATGTTATTTTTCACATGAGCTGCCAACTATCTAGCATAGGTAAACATGTGGGTGGACCTTAGCCATGTATACCTCTGGCTTACAGTGAGTATCCTGAGAGGTATGTCGCTATGTGGGGTGTGACCTGCATGTGCCCTTTTTCGTGAGGTACATTGCCATGCGGGATACGTCCATTGCGTGCCCTTTCCACTTTGGAGTATTGCCATGCTGTGCTGAGGCACAATACGAGATGTAGTAGACATTTCCATGCGGGATACGTCCATTGTGTGCTTTTTCCGCTTGGAGTATTGCCATGTTGTGCTGAGGCACGATGCAGGATGTAGTAGACATTACCATGTGGCCTACCGACAAGTTTAGGCTAGAGCCATGCTACATGATGATGTGATGCGGGGTGATGTCGAGGTGCACACCACCATGCCATATGGGTAGTGTGACTATGCCGCACCACATGATGAGCTACCGTGCTAGCTAGACAATCGTTCCTTCCTTCCTTGTTGGTGGCTAGATTCTAGTCACATAGTGATGTTATGTTCAATTGTGATATTTTTTATTTTTTTTATTTCCTTGTGGGCTACCAATTTATTGTATTTAGACTTTGAAAGTTTAGCCACGGTCTTGTGATCTTTTACATACTTGATTTGGTTTTGCAAATTCTGGATTTTTTTATTACCTTACTATTGGAATTGGTGATTTATTATCTTTATTCTTTTGTACTTTGGTGGCTAAACTGATTTGTCCTTATTGTTTTCATATGTTGGTCTTGTGTTTAAATGTGAAATTCCTCTCGAAGGATGTATGCGATGGTCTTGGTTGAGTGTGTATGAATAAGGAACCTTGAGGATGGGGGTATGTGAGGCTATGATGTAGCTAGTATCCACTACCTACCTATGTGTGGTGACTATCTCTTGGAGGCTAACCACCTTACTCAACAAGGGATGTTCACGAAGGTCTTGTATGGAAGGTAGCACCGCTATGGTGTGTCCTAGCACCATCAAGCCTTTGAGTGAGATGTTTGATATTTATGATCATATTATTATTCTGAGATAAGGCATAGAGATGCTGATCATGCATGTTATCTTTGACCGAGCATTAGACATGCTCACATGTGGCCTTTTGTGTTGTGCATTCTAGTTATGTGGATGATTATTGTGTGTAATCATGGAGTAAATTGTGTTAACTTGTCACTATGTTATGGGACGTAGTCTTTGGAAAGGTTTTTATATGCTTGGCAAGTGTAAACAATTGAGTTATTTATGTTGTTCTTATTTATTGAAAGTTAACTTGGTTGTAGAAATTGAATTTTGAAGCTAGTTCTATGCGATAAAGTTTTATGAAAAAGATGTATTGGTAAAAGAAATTGATCATGATGGCATGTTTTCTTGTCATATAGATGAGTATAGTTGTTGCTTACCTCTTTTAATGCTTTAATTTGGTGTAATGAAAGGAAGAAAAAAATCTTGTTTCTCTGCTATGATTGTGGATAATACCTAGAATATTTTAAGAAGTGTATGGTTTTAGATGTATCTTATAAATGCATAATGACATTCATAGAGGATTTAGCAATAATGTTTTAATTGTTGAGAAAATATTTATATGTGCAAATTAAATGAGTTTTAGGGCTAATACGTGTTGCATGATTTTTGTTTAGCCTTACGACTTCCAGGAGTAAGTCAGAGCCTAGGGGGGGAGGATGTAGTACCCCTACCCTAGTCAGCTTTGTAAAACCGGTTTTGACCTTGGTTGACTTTTTATGTGGCAATTTCGAATGGTTGAATTACCATGAGGTAATGTTGTAGTCAGATAGTATGATTATTGTGCGTATCTGTTAATGTGATTTCGCATAAATTCTTATGTAAGTTTAATTGTCCTCCTGATTCTTGTTATTAATCTCGAGCTAACACTTTCCTTATATATATATATATATATACATATATATATACATATATATGTATGCTTGTGTGGCTCATGGTTGCAGGAGATTGCAGGAACAATACCGACTAGGTGCAAGGTTCATCTTCACTTGGATTCGTAGGGTTGAGTATACCTCTTTCATCCTTAGAATTTGGGTTAGGTGGTCGTAAAACCCTCAGTTTACCCTAGTCATGCTCAAGTGAGCGTCATCTGTGATCCATCAATTTCCTTTTCACTTGGGTTTGCAGGTCAGGTAATTGGTTGGATTACTTGGTTTGCGTGCTTAGCGTGTGGTAAATGGAGTATTTAACCCTAAGTATTTATTTTGATTTAATGTGTTCATTTATGCATTAGTAATTGAGGAATTAAAATAAATAGGTTTCTTTTATGTGATTAATCATTAATTAAAAAGATCGCTCTATTTATGTTGGTAGTGATTTTAATTTAATGGTTAATTTTAAATAACGAATTTATTCAGTTCATGCATTTTTAAAAAGGAAAGATTTAAATTTATTCGAAATAGAAATAATTTAATCTCTTTTGCTTATTGGAATAGAAAGATTAATTTTAATTATTTAAGAAAATCAATTTTGATTAGAAAAGTGAGTTTTAATCATATTTATTTTATATAGTGTGTAAGATTGATTTTGAGAATTTAATTTAATTAAAAATATTTTACCCTCATTAATATTGTGAAATGCAACTATTAGCTTTGTTAATTAAAAATTAAATGAGGAAGAAAAGCATTTCTTTTAATTAACTAAATTTATAATCTCAATGCATAAACAGTTCAACTATGAGATAATTCCATAAACTTAATTAATTAATTAATTAAATTAAGTTGCAAGCTGCATGATATTATAAATATATTTTTATTTAAATTTTAGTGGAAAAATAAATTAGATTAATTATATTTATTGTTCCTAGAATTTTAAATAAATAAATAAAAGAATTTTAAATAAATAAATAAAAGAATAAATTTTTAAAAAATGAATAAAAGAATTAATTGGAATTAAAGTATTGTTTTAATTCTTTATTTAGAAAATTAATTAATTTGCATGAGAAAAGGAAAGAAAGAATAATGATTTTTAATTATTGCATGTTAGCTTATCTTTTGTTATAAAATTAGAAAATAAAATAAAATAACTTTTATTCTAAATTTAGGTTTTTGAGAAAAAGCTATTGAACCTAGAATTTTAGTTTAAATAGGGAATAGGTCTTTATTTTAGACACATAGGAAACAGGTCAAGAATTTAGGTGAAGAAATTTATGGGAAGCTTATTGAAAAGCTTTAGGGCTCTTCTACAGATTTCTTCCAGGAAAGCTATACCAGGTTGGATAACTTCTTTGATTGTGGGTTTTTAGAAAATATTTCTATTTTTCTCTGAATGATGTGTGCGTAAATTATTTGTCAGTTTCAAAACCCTCTTCTGGTTAAATCAGGTTTTGAATTGAAATCTTTGTTTGATGTTAATTTTCTAGTGTATGGCAATTTTACATGTACTCTAAAATTAAAAAAGGTAGGAAAATGCGAAGTTGTAGAGAAAGGAGAAAATCAGCGCCAAATGCATCGAAGGAAAAGGGGCAAAGGCAGGTGTATGCCACGCGGCCACAAAGCATTACAATTTTCAGTCCTGCGCGAAAGCCCTGTCACGCCAAAGGGTTTGCAGATGACAGGTTGAATCTTAATGCCCGTTGGGAAAAGACATTTCAACAAAATGGGCTAGGTTCTGGGGAAAAAAATTCATTCGGCAGCACGACCTTGCCTCTGTCCGACGGAATTTGGCAGACTTTTCATTCCAAAAAGGAAAGAAAGAATATCAGAAAAGCTCGAACAGTTGTCCACAACCCCCGTCATGCATTTCCTCCACTGACTGGCTTGAATCGGATTCCATTAGGAAGAATTAGGGTTTGTATCCCTAAGGCGGGAGATATATTCAGTTCCCAAACAGAGGCGAATGGTAAAAAATGTAGTATCCACAACAATATGTTGAAAACCATATGGGACTAGTATGAGCAGAATGGAGTATATGTCAAATGGACAGGGAAGGGCATTGAGTTCGAGAAAATCATTGACTGGTGGAATAAACAATACCCAGATCAGGTAAGTATCACTAGGTTAGAAAATGAATTTTTCTTCATCTTAGGAAATAATAATAAGATTAGAGATGATATACTGTTTGGTAATTTGAAATTATGCTATGGTTATGGTTTCATTTGTTGTGCATGGTATCTGCATTTTGATCCTTGGACATACAAACCTGGTGATTGTTTAAAATGGTTTGACCTAGGGTATATCCCCATAGAATTTATAAACCCTAAAATCTTGGAAATAATAGGTAACTAATATGGGGATTTTTATGGGTGCGAGGGTTTAAAAAGAAAGGACCTAACCAGTCATGTGAAAATTCTTATCAGAACAGCCTTGGATATAAGCAATATCAAACCACTGAACATTAACACAGAGAAAGGATTCTGTAATATTTACCCCAAGCTTTATACTGGGGCTTTAGACTGTACAGACATATGGCTCAAAAAAGGGTCAGATATGAATGTTCTAAGTAACATGAACCCTAGCAATAGGCCCGAATCAGAGAACAACATCATCCAACCTAAGGAAAAGATACCGGCTTCTCAAAATCAACAGCATTCAACACGGCTAAATGATAAGGAAATTGTCGTCAAGGAAATAGAGAACCTTAAAGAATTAATTAAAGATACAGAGTTGCTCAAAGCGGAAGCAGAATTAGCTTTAGGCAATACAGTCACCACACAAGATGAAGAAGTTACATCAGGTCTGAGGTCACCTAAGGAAGATTTAATCTAGAACCCTTCTTATGAAGAGGAGATGGGCACTGAACCTCTTTTAAATGCAGCTATGGAAGTTTTCGATAATAATATTGTGCAAGATCTTACACCAGAAGAGGAAGAGGAACGCTACTTCTTAGTCAAGGAACTAATGTCGTTTATGGAGGATGAAGACATTAGAGAAGTTAGGAGAGAACTTGGTTACCCTGAAATCAATAATCATAGGGTGGACCCACTAAGCTCTCCTATACCAGTTAGGACTAGTTCTGGAATAGAAACTCAGGATGTACTAGGGATTAAGAATTTCTATTCAGGGAAAACTCAACCTGATTGTGCCAAGCTTGTCAAATCTCAAGGAAGGAAATCCCTAGGAGAGTTAAGATCCCAGGTGGGGAATGCAAAGGATCAAGGCAAACTAACTGCCTTTTTTGAAAATGGGAAGGGGAAGAGCCTTCCCGTGACACAATGAAAGTCATAAGTTGGAATGTTAGGGGCATGAATGCCCCTAACAAACAGCGCTTGGTTAGACGCTTCATATCTAACAATTATAGTGAATTCGTCCTTCTCCAAGAAACTAAGCTAGCTTCAAGCGAGATTGAGGTCTTTAAAAAAAAAATAGGTATATTAGAATCTATATTCGTGGAATCTACAGGTGCAGTAGGGGGTTTGGGAATAATTTGGAATCCGAGGAAAGTTTCATTCCTTCCAATGGTTGGGAACAGACATTGGCTTGGGGGGGAGGTTATTAGACACAATAGCAATCTTTCCTTCTACCTTATTAATGTGTATGGGCCAATTCATGACAGAGACAAACGAAGGGTCTGGTCTAAGATTAGTAATTGGCTGAATAGGGATCTGAATAAGAATTATATTATAGGGGGTGACTTTAATGCAATTTTGGACTTATCGGAAAAGAATGGAGGTCTATGAAGAGAGTCTCAATCTCTCAAAGACTTCCGAAATTGGGTAAATCAGGATAGCTTAGTAGACATTAATACCAATAATGGGTTCTTTACCTGGAATAATAGAAGAAATGGATTTACCCAAATCGCAGAAAGACTAGACAGATTTTTATTCAAAGGTGTGTTGACAGCCTTTCCATTCAATTTATCTGCATCCCTATTACCATCCTCAGGATCAGATCACTTTCCGATACTCCTTCACATAGAGGAGGCAGCATCACCCATCCGCTGCCCATTTAAATTTGAGAAAATGTGGCTTCAAAATCCCAGATTCTTTGAGCTTGTTGAAAAATGGTGGGGAGAAGCAAATTTTCAAGGATCCAAAATGTTCTACCTAATAAGCAAGATGAAATATGTTAAGAATATGCTACTTAAATGGAATAGGGAAGAATTCGGTAACATATTTCTGGCTAAAAAATCTATAGAAAAGGAACTAATGGACCTAAACGAAAAGGTGTTTAAGGAGGGGATGAATCAGGACTACTATCTCAAAGAGAAAGAACTTCTTGGGAAATATGAAGATATCCTTTCCAAAGAAGAAATATTCTGGAAGCAAAAATCTAGAGCGAACTGGTTACAATATGGAGATAGAAACACCAAGTTTTTTCATAATTGTACTAAAGTGCGAAGAGCAGCTAATACCATAACCAGAATTATGGACACCAATGGTAATCTGCTAGAAGATCCTAAGAGTATTGCTGCAGAGACGATCCGATACTTCAAAGGGACCTTCAATTCGGAGCATTCTGACTTGGACAACACAGTCCAAATAATCAGGAACATCCCCAAAGTGATTACCGTAAGACAAAATAGTATTCTAAATAGGAAATTCACAGAGATAGAAATAAAATCAGCTCTTGACCAATTTAATCCGGATAAAGCTCCTGGTCCAGACGGTTTTCCAGCTTATTTCTTTCAAAAATGTTGGCACTTCGTAGGAAGGGATGTGGTGGAAGCATTAGAAGCAGTAAGAAACTCAGGCAATATTCTTAAAGAAATTAATAATACATTTATTACATTAATTCCAAAGAATACCGAGGCTAGGAGCTTGGATGATTTTAGACCGATTTCTCTTAGTAATACTATCTATAAATTGCTTACCAAGGCTCTTGCCAATAGGTTAAAATCTGTGCTTCCAAGTATCATATCAGAGGAACAGACAGGGTTTGTACAAGGCAGATCAATATTTGATGGTATAATAATTGCACAAGAAGCCATACATTCATTACAAAAAAATGGTAAAGAGGCGATGATGATCAAACTAGACATTAGGAAAGCATATGATCAGGTAGATTGGAGGTTCCTTTGTAAATGCCTCGAAGCCTTTGGCTTTTCAAAACAGCGGGTGAATTTAATATACTCATGTATATCCTCACCTAAATTCTCTATCCTAATAAATGGATCTCCAGAAGGTTTGTTTGGAATATCCAGGGGTATCAGACAAGGAGACCCGCTATCACCTTTTCTATTTATTATAATGGCGGAGGCCTTTGGAAGGACCATAACCAAGGCTAGATTAGAACATCACTTAGAAGGGATCAAGATCACTGAGAATATGGAAGCCCTCACGCACCAACAATTTGTGGATGATACTATGCTCCTGGGTAGTGCTAATAGAATGGAAGCTATGACATTTAAGAGCATACTCAACCAATATGCATCAGCCTCTAAGCAGAAAGTTAATCATGGGAAGTCAGAGATTTTTTTCTTTAATACCAATTATAGGATAGAAATTGAGATAAGCAGAATATTGGAATTCCCAGTAGGGAAACTCCCTTGCAAATACCTAGGGATTAACTTAGATAAAGGTAAAGACAAAAAAGATTTATGGAAAAACATCACTGAAAAAATGAAACGAAAGCTGGATTCTTGGAAGAATAAGTGGTTATCTTCTGCAGGAAGGCTAACATTGATCAAATCTTGTTTGTCAGCTATACCAATATATCAGATGTCATGTATGCAACTCCCTAAATGTGCCCAGGTTGACATGATTAGAATCATGAGAAATTTTTTCTGAGGAACTGATGAGCTTAAAATATTCTCATAATTTGGATGTTTTGATAAAACTTTTAAATGCCTTTACTTTTGTTATTTCATGGATGTTCAGACTTTGTGAAACCTTTTTGGGATATCCTGTAGCAAGAGACTTTTATATTCCTGCAGCTCTTTGTGATTGACTTGATTGCATTTATTGTTCCGTTGACTCCCTAAAATGACTGGTATATCGTATACAGTTTTTGAATGATGAAGTAAATTTAAAATGTGTGATTAATGAATGGATATCATGTATGTGCCATATGCCTTTTCTGTTGCCTGTTACCTTTTGTTTCACAGGTTGTTGAAGAATAATCGAGTCAAGCGCAGTCAATCTCGGCCTTGCAGTAAAGTCCATTTCCTGCACGACTTCAAGGAAGCTCCGGCAAAGACTCTTTGACTGAAATCATGGAAAAGAATTTTAATGACAAAGAGTGGAGTGCTAGATTCTCTCTGGATTGGGTTGAACGCATAAACTCGCTTATGAAGTTTGTTCCTTGATTCGAGGATATGTTTTACTTCCACGTCTTTCTTTAATGGAGTTAGTTAGTTAGTTGCTCCCCTATTTTTAAATAAAGCTTCTCCTCCTGCGCGAGAGGGAGGAAAGAGAAGGATAGAATAAGAGTAGTAGATATCATGTAAGAATCAAGATGATAATGAAATACAGAATCTATTTAACTAGAAGTAGAGTTTGTTGTTAGTTTCCATATCAACAAAACAATGTATATCATTCTATTTTTATGAATAAAGTTCAATGAAGTTCTGAGTTTCATATCTGCGTAATCAGGAGATGCTTGCTAAGGGGGCCCACTTAGTAGGTATCTATAGCTAGTTAGTTAGTTGTTCTTTCTCGTTAAGCTTCAATTTGCTTTCATCTTTAAAGTTTTTATACAAACTCAGCTTTACATTGCTCCTGCAGCACAAGGAATCCATCACTGTGTATGTTCCTGCAGCATAAGGCCAGTTCATAGTTTGTGTTTCAGTTGTATTTATTATGGTTTCTGTCATAATCAAATCATAGTTGAGTTAAAAAGATTTGCATTTCCTTCCTGTAGCGTAAGTAGGATTTCTTTTCAGTATGTATTTCTGCTAAAAGTTGACCAAAATAAGTTCCTAGTGCATATATTTTGCTGCGCCATTTAAAGTATACATCCCCTGGTTTGACAAGTAAATGAATGTCTACAGAAAGAGATAATGGTCACCTATTGGAATGCCCAATTCCCAAGAAAGGTTTTTACTGTGATCTTCATATCCTTTTGTGGGCACGACCATCATTTTTGGCGCTGCTATCGGGGATGGCATCTAGCTAGGAGTTTATCAGAAGTCATTTTTGGCATTAGTTTAGCTTGTTAGTAAAATTTTCTAGATTTTTCAAGCCACCATTCATTATATTGCATGCATAGAAGAAGAAGAGACGCACTGGGAAGGTTCATCCCTGAAAATCTATTTATTGAACTACCATTTGATCCAGCTGACAACGAACCTGAGGAAAATCCATTCGCTCTGTTATTCCAGCAACCAAACATGGCAAATAATCAACCCAATAATCCGCCTCCTGCATTTGAGTTTCCTATTGTTCCCCAGGGAGATACTGACAAACTTAAAAACATTCCCTCTTCTTTGCTTCCAAATTTTTATGGCCTGCTCACAGAGGACCCATAAACCTTTCTGTTTGAATTTGATGTCCTCTGTCGTAGTTATGACTACAACACAGACGCTCATAAATTGAAGTTAATCCCTTCCACCTTGAAGGAAGGAGCTCTCCGATGGTTCATGAGTCTGGGAAGAGGTGTAGTTGATAGTTGGGAGGTCATGCAGACAAAATTCCTTGAAAAGTATAAGGAATATTGTAAGAGCGCCAGCAAGGATGATGATATATTCCGAATTCAGTAGAAGGAGGATGAAAGTCTGGAAGATTACATTTCTAGATTCTTGTTTGCACTACAGAGGAACTCAAACCATACTCTCAATGAGGACTCTCAAAAACTGTTATTTCTAAAGGGAATCAGTGATGCTTGTATAGATGCCCTAGACCTGATAGGAGGAGGTGATATAACCTAGGTGCCTTGGGATGATATAAAGCAAATATGTCTTAACTACTCTCGAGCAATAGTTAAGAAAGGTAGAGGTCATCATGCTGCAATAGGGAAGTCTTCTTCTGGTGGAGTTTCCTGAATAGAGATAACAAATTTGCTATCTAACTTCAAGCAGGACATCATTAATAATATGGCTACGCAACTGGACACTATGCAAGCTCGAAAGAAACATGAGGAGGCTGACGCAGTTTTGACCGAGTTTTGTCCATACTGTAGACAAAAGAAGCATGATTGTAGATGCAAGATGGTGGCTAATTTGGAAGCTAAACAACTACCTACTGACTTTAATCCAGTAAAAGGAGATGATGATCACGTGTTCTTTGTTGCACAAAGGAGACCATGGGCCCAGAGACAAGGTATTCCTCAAGACCCTTTAACTTTTGGTAATTCTTATTCTGGATATAATAATCAATGGCAACATGCATATGGACCACCACCATCCTGGAACCCACCTCAACCAAATTGGCCTAATTATCAGAACCAACAATGGCAACCCCCTCAAGGAGGATGGTAGCAGCCACAGGGGCAATGGACCCCACCTTCATGAAATTGGCAGCAAAATTCTCAATGGCGAGGCCCTCAACAATGGCAAAACCAATCCTCTGGATTCCTGTAGCTTCCACAACCGCAATCACAAGCCCTTATGCCGCCTCCTGCAGTAACTGCCACAAACCCTGGACCTCCGAAACAAACGCCTATGCCTGCCCAGCCAATGCCCAATCCCAATAATAAACCTCAGCAGCCTGCGTATCTTGCCGAAGCCAACCAATATCAAGCTTATGCCTTAAATATTAATGACATCCATTTGAGGTTTGGAACTACTTTACCTGCTCCAAAACCACTTCGGATTACTGAAATATCAGATCCTCCCCATGAAGAACCTCCGACACCTGTTGTTCCTACTGAGCACATGCCAATAACAGATACCGTTCCTAAGGAGCCTATTCTGCAAAATCAAGATAACCCACCTTTTCCTCAGAGGTTGCAAAGTACTGCATATAAACCCATGGAACAACCCACTTTTGACATTATGGATCAGCTCAAAAATGTGCAGATTCAAATTCCTTTATTTCAAGCTATTAAAGATATTCCTATTTTTGGAAAAGCTATTAAAGAAGCCTGTTTAAAGAAGCCTAGACGAAAGAAAAAGGACCCTTAAATGATTCATGTCTTAGGAAAATTGGCTGATATAATGTTGGGAAATGTAGTTATTCCAAAATATATTGACTCTGGAAGTCTTGTAGTACAGATAAATGTAAATGGCCAAGTTGTAAAAAATGTTTTAATTGATTTAGGTGCTGCCATTAATGTCATGACAAAGCATACTATGGACTCCCTAAACATTTCAAACATTAGGTCTACACCCACAGTCCTGCAGCTTGCAGACAATTCCACAATTAAGCCTGATGGGATTGTAGAAGATGTAATTGTCATTCTTGAATCTTGGGAGTACCTGCTGATTTCACAATATTATCATTTAAGGCAACTTTAGGAGGGTATCCAGTTATTCTTGGTAGACCATGGTTAGCAACTGCCGATGCTTTTATAGGATGTCGTTCTGGAGATATGACCATTTCTGATGGGCAGTCCATAAAGAAATTGGCTTTGTATCCTCCTGCTAGACCTCAGCCAGATTTGTCCCAACCTGTCTAGCCAGATGTGGGGGAGGAAATTGAAGAAACCAATTCCTTGGCTCAATTAATGATGATTCAAAATGACCCATTCTCACAACTTCAAAGTGAAGATGCCTTATTGTTTCAAATTCTACAAAACAACTTTGATAAAGGTGGTTCATCTGAACCAAATGATACTCATTTACAATATTTCCTACAGCAATCAGATTCTGAAAATTCACTACCTACACTTCCAGCAATTTTTCATAATTTGCTTCCACAAGAGATACAAACATTACCTGTAGACTCTATGAGTGATCTCACGGAACAGATATAATTGTCTCAAGGTCATTGTTTGAATATCAATAATAAGCTATCACAGTCTCAACAGGCTGACCTATTAAAGATGCTACAAGAACAGCATAAAGCTTTTGCATGGGAATATGGGGACATGCAAGGAATAGATCCTCGAGTTTGTACTCATAGGATATATATCAAAGAAGATTGTTCACCAATTAGACAACCTCAAAGAAGAGTAAATCCAGCACTTAGGGAAATAGTTAAAAGTGAACTTCAAAAATTGCTTGATGCTGGCTTTATTTATCCAATCTCTGACAGCCAATGGGTTTCTCCCTTAGTTATTGTTCCCAAGAAAGGTGGAAAATGGAGAGTATGTGTCGATTATAGAGAATTGAACAATGCTACTAAAAAAGATCACTTTCCACTACCTTTTGTAGATCAAGTATTAGACTCACTATCTGGCAAAAGATATTTTTCCTTTTTGGATGGTTACAGTGGATACAATCAGATAAAAATAGCCCCTGAAGATCCAGATAAGACCACTTTTACCTGTCCATGGGGAACATTTGCTTATTCGGTCTTGCCTTTTGGCTTATGCAATGCGCCAACAACATTTCAAAGAGCAGTAATTAATATCTTTGCTGATATATCTCATGAATGTATGGAGATTTACATGGATGATTTCACTGCCTATGGAGTCACATTTGAAGAAGCACTGTTAAATTTAGAAAAAGTATTGAAAAGATGTAGAGAGCAAAATTTGTCTCTAAACAGTGAGAAGTGTTTTCTAATGATGGAAGAAGGTATTGTTCTAGGTCATCATGTTTCAAAAAATGGAATTCAGGTTGACCCTGCTAAAATTGAAGTAATTCGAAATTTACAAACTCCTGCAAAACAAAAAGATGTTAGAAGTTTTCTTGGTCATGCAGGGTATTATAGAAGGTTTATAAAAGACTTCAGTAAAATTGCCAGTCCACTTTATGCTCTGTTAACAAAGGATTCCCAATTTGAGTGGACAGAGGCCTGTGAAAAATTCTTCCTGCAATTAAAGGATTTTCTTACTAAATCCCCTGTTCTTCAAGGTCCAAAATGGAATTTGCCTTTTCACATACATGCTGATGCTTCTGACTTTGGCATAGGAGCAGTTCTGAATCAGAAAGAAAATTCAGTTGAACATGCTATTTACTTTATCAGCAAGAACCTTCAAGGTCCTGAGCTCAACTATACTATCACAGAAAAGGAGTTGCTTGCAGTAGTATATACTTTGAATAAATTTAGACATTATGTCACAGGTTATCAGATATTCATCCATACTGACCATGCAGCAATCAAATATCTAATGAACAAACCTGCCATTTCTGATAGGTTGGCATGTTCGCTCCTGTTGTTACAAGAATTTGATATTTCCATAATTGACAAACCAGGGAGAGCTAATGTTGTAGCTGACTTTTTATCAAGACTCCAATCAGCTACACCTGTTGAACATGAGATCATTGATGATAAGTTCTCAAATGAACACTTGTTTTCCATCACTGCACATATACCTTGGTATGCAGACATTGCCAATTATCTAGCAGCAAACAGAATATCAGACTACTTTTCTCCAAAAGAAAAGAAGTTGTTAATAGAGAAAAGTTTTAACTTTTCCTGGATTGCAAATAGTTTGTTTTATACTGGAGCTGATCAAGTAATGCAAAGATGTGTAAGAGAAGACGAAACTTATGACATATTGCATGTTTGCCATGATGAACCATGTGGAGGACATTTTGCAGCAAAAAGAACATCAATGAAAGTTCTTACAACAGGGTACTACTGGCCAACATTACATAAGGATGATGTGGCCTATACAAGAAAATGTGACAAATGCCAGCGTATGGGAAGACCAACTAAGTCCGATGAAATGCCACTACATCCACAGATAATAGTCACCCCTTTTGATAAATGGGGGATGGATTTTGTAGGACCAATTGATCCACCATCAAATGGAAAGTCATACATTCTAGTTTGCACGGACTATGTAACAAAATGGGTTGAGGTAACAGCTATGGCTCATGCTCGAGATAACAAAGTTGTTGAGTTTCTGTATGAACAAATTTTCACAAAGTTTGGGGTTCTCAGAGAGCTTGTAATCGATCAAGGAGCTCAGTTTACATCTAATCTCATCACAGCACTAATGAATGAATATAAAATCAAACATAGGAAGTCCAGCCCTTATCACCCTCAAGCCAATGGTCAGGCAGAAGTAACAAACAGAGAAATTGAGGCGATCCTCACAAAGACAGTATAGATACATAGAAAAGATTGGAGCAATAGACTTCCTGAAGCAGTTTGGGCTTACAGAACTACATGGAAAACAACAACTGGGTTTACACCTTTTGAGCTGCTTTATGGGAAAACAGCCATGTTACCCATAGAATTTGAACACAAAACTTTGAGGACAACTCTTGAACTCAATATAGACATATCTGAAGCACAGAAGGATCGTCTCCTGCAGCTAAATGCTTTGGACGAAATGAGAAAAGCTGCCCTGCAGCATACAGAAACAATCCAACAGCAAAGGAAAAAATGGCATGATTAGCACATCAAAACCAGGAAATTTTCTACTGGAGATTGGGCTCTGTTATATGATTCCAGATATCAAGAAAACCAAGGTAAGCTCACAACACGTTGGCTAGGCCCCTATGAAGTTGAAAATGTGTTCAACAATGGAGTTGTACAGCTGGTAACAATAGACCCAGTCCGCTTCAAATTGCTGGTGAATGGCCACCGACTCCGGTTATACCACAAACCAGTCTCCAAGGAAGAATTCATGCAGCAGTTCGTTCAGGTTCCTCCCACTACTCTTCTTGCAGCCGAAGGCTTTTGCCTTTCTCCTACACCGTCACCGTAATTTTTAAAAAGCATGCCCTTAATAAAGGTTTTTTTTTTTTTTGCAAAAGGAAACCCCTTTTCTCCATTCTCATTTATTGCCCCCATTTCATTTCTTTCACTTCCATCCATTCATTTCATTTATTCATTTCATCCACCCATTACACCCATCCACGTCATCCATCCGCATCAAGCTTAATTAAAATATCTTTTCCACTTGTCAATCTATGCAGCTGCCGTCATATTTCTTCACACGTATGTGCAATTATCAAAGGTACGTCATATCTTTTCTTATCACATATTTGATTTATTTCATTTTATTCATTTTCTGATATGCATTTACCGGTCATTATTGCCTGAACTTCTGCCTGTTCTTTGCGACATGTGAGGACACATGTCATATTTTAAGTAGGGGGTAGTGATGAGCTTAAAATATGCTCATAATTTGGATGTTTTGATAAAACTTTTAAATGCCTTTACTTTTGTTATTTCATGGATGTTCAGACTTTGTGAAACCTTTTTGGGATATCCTGTAGCAAGAGACTTTTATATTCCTGCAGCTCTTTGTGATTGACTTGATTGCATTTATTGCTCCGTTGACTCCCTAAAATGACTGGTATATCGTATATAGTTTTTGAATGATGAAGTAAATTTAAAATGTGTGATTAATGAATGGATATCGTGTATGTGCCATACACCTTTTCTGTTGCCTGTTACCTTTTGTTTCGCAGGTTGTTGAAGAATAATCGAGTCAAGCGCAGCCAATCTCGGCCTTGCAGTAAAGTCCATTTCCTGCACGACTTCGAGGAAGCTCCGGCAAAGACTCTTTGATTGAAATCATGGGAAAGAATTTTAATGACAAAGAGTGGAGTGCTAGATTCTCTCTGGATCGGGTTGAACACATAAACTCACTTATGAAGTTTGTTCCTTGATTCGAGGATATGTTTTACTTCCACGTCTTTCTTTAATGGAGTTAGTTAGTTAGTTGCTCCCCTGTTTTTAAATAAAGCTTCTCCTCCTGCGTGAGAGGGAGGAAAGAGAAGGATAGAATAAGAGTAGTAGATATCATGTAAGAATCAAGATGATAATGAAATACAGAATCTGTTTAACCAGAAGCAGAGTTTGTTGTTAGTTTCCATATCAACAAAACAATGTATATCATTCTATTTTTATGAATAAAGTTCAATGAAGTTCTGAGTTTCATATTTGCGTAATCAGGAGATGCTTACTAAGGGGGGCCACTTAGTAGGTATCTGTAGCTAGTTAGTTAGTTGTTCTTTCTCGTTAAGCTTCAGTTTGCTTTCATCTTTAAAGTTTTTATACAAACTCAGCTTTACATTGCTCCTGCAGCACAAGGAATCCATCACTGTGTCTGTTCTTGCAGCATAAGGCCAGTTCATAGTTTGTGTTTCAGTTGTATTTATTATGGTTTCTATCGTAATCAAATCATAGTTGAGTTAAAAAGCTTTGCATTTCCTTCCTGTAGCGTAGGTAGGATTTCTTTTCAGTATGTATTTCCGCTAAGAGTTGACCAAAATAAGTTCCTAGTGCATATATTTTGCTGCGCCATTTAAAGTATACGTCCCCTGGTTTGACAAGTAAATGAACGTCTACAGAAAGAGATAATGGTCACCTGTTGGAATGCCCAATTCCCAGGAAAGGTTTTTACTATGATCTTCATATCCTTTTGTGGGCGTGACCATCAGGAACAGCATCAGAAAAGAAGAAATTCGCCATGGTTGCATGGGACAAAGTCAGTCAGCCAAAGAACAAAGGGGGGGTGGGTATTAAGGATTTGGAAGCCCAAAATATGGCACTTGGAGCAAAATTGGTGTGGAAATTGTTCTCCGAGCCCAATCTTAAATGGGTAAAAATCATTAAAGCTAAATACCTGGAAAATTTTGACCTGGACTGTTTTTTCCGTACAGAAAACCTCCCAAAAGGGTCGAAAGTTTGGGACTTCCTGGTTAAGTGCAGGGGCCTAATTAGGGATTGGCTAACTTGGGATATAGCGGATGGTAACAAAGCTCTCTTCTGGGATGATTTTTGGGGAGGGCATGCGATTCTAAGAAAATCAAGAATAAGTGAGGAAGGTATCGATTTATGCAAAGTCCAGAGGGGGATGCATGTTAGGGATTATGTATCCGTTAACCACAATGATCCGTCATTAGGATGGAAATGGAAGTCCCTGGAAGATTTGAACTTAACTATTAGAGATAAGGAGATTCTAAGAAATACATTAAGAGAAAGACAAATAGTCTTCCATAGTGGGGAGGATAGGTTGATATGGGCTGGTAGTTCTTCAGGATTATATAGGGTTAAAGAAGGATATGACATTTTAAAGGGTAGACAAATAAACACAAATTCCAATTCTAACCTGTGTTGGAATAATCTGGGGCTGCCTAAGGCTGGGTTATTTTTATGGGCCGTATCTCAGAAAAGAATCTTAACCTCAGATTGGTTCAAAAAACTTGGCTATTCAGGGCCATCCAGATGTCCGTTATGTGAAGCAAAGGAAGAGAATGCAGATCACCTTCTTCTTAATTGTTCATACAGCCAGAGGTGCTGGGATTGGCTTTGTAAGAGTCTTGATTGGCAGACGCCAAGGCCTAATGATATAAAGGATTGGATTGCCAGTTGGCAAACCCCTTTGAACCTAAGTGTTTATGCTATGATTTGGAAAATAGCACCTGCCATTATAATCTAGGAAATATGGAAGGAAAGAAACAGAAGAATTTTTAAGGATAAGCAGATGACTGTAGAGTCCCTTATTAACAAGATTGAAGCTTTTATAGTAGAGTTAACTAACAATAGATTAGATGCTTTGCAGTTAAGGAGCATTAACTTATCTAGGGGTGACGAGTTAATCAGAATGAAATGGAATGGGCTCAAAATCCGTTCTTATATTGGTCCCCGGGGGAAACAGACGTCATCCCTTAGGGAGGAAGTTAAATGGTTACCACCAAGATTTGGGTGGTGCAAACTGAATTTTGATGGTGCCTCTAGAGGCAACCCGGGTAGAGTAGGAATAGGTTGTGTCATACATCAGGATAACGACAATATTTTGGCTAGCCTGAATAAACCTATTGGGATATCTACTAACAATATGGCTGAAAGTCAAGCTCTATATGAAGGGCTTATCCTAGCCAGGACACTGAAAATTAAGAAGTTGGAAATTGAAGGTGATTCAGCACTGATTATTAACGCAGTTAGAAATGAGAAATGCACTAACTGGAAACTGAATGCAGAGATTGGTAGGATTTTGGACATAATCAAACATTTCGAAGAGGTGTCTATTAAACATATTTATAGAGAAGGAAATAATGTGGCAGATAAGCTGGCAAACGCTGGGGCTGATGGGAACTCATCTATAAACATAGCAGGGGATACTTAGGTTATTAATACGAAGATAGAGGGGCAGACATATATTTATAATTATGTGTGTGTATATATATATATATAGTGAGGTATATTCATAGAATTGCAGATATATCTATGCATATATTTTGGTATATTAGGATATGTATATATATACATATATATATATATATATATATATATATATATATATATATTTATAACAGTATATTGCTTACTATCTTTCTTGGTTTGGTCCTTTTGTATATAGATATATATATATAAAGATACATATATATATATACAAATATATATATATATATATATATATTTATATAAATATAGATTGAGATATATCTCTCTATAAATATATAGATATAGGTATAATAATTAGCATTCTTCATCCATATCTATGGTATGCCTGTATAATATATATATATATATAGATACATATATATATATATATAAATATATATATATATATACATATAGGTATATATAGATATATATACTTATATATTCTATCATTGATTTATATATAAATATACCGAAATACCTTATATATATATATATATATATACCCATCATTGGTTGGCTGTCTCATAAATATATCACATTAAGCACATCCTTTAAATTGCGGGACAATCTCAGGTCATGATTACCAATATCATGATATCCTTCCAAACAATCATAGCTTGCGAAGAGATATTAGGGAATATTTGCGGATGTATAACAGGTGGATTGGCCTCACTCAGAGGTACGTTCGAAAACATAGATAGTTCAGAAGAGGACATGGTAATAATAAGGTATGGTACAGCTGAAGCAAATTGTTCCTAGAGTCCCGATCCTGGTGGTGGAAGATAATGAAAATTTCGAAGCCAGAAAGGAAGAAATCGGTAGGAATATAGATTTGTTCTGGTTGTTGCAGGTTAAACCACCACACGAAGAGGATTGGTTCGAGGATTTTCTTCAGAAAGAAGGCATTAGTATCAATGCCGAACATAGTCCTCCTGGTCCTTTGGGTTAAGTTATAGACTAGTATAGTATTTATAGATAGTTACAGGGTTATAACTAAAAACAGTTAATACTTGTTTATATGGGGTGCGGTATTCTTAGTAAAGGAAGGAAATGACTGTTCTGTTCACTCCTTCCAATTTTGATAGGATTTACGGTTCCGTTAATCAGTCTTAGCATAAGTATGCGCCCTGTTTGCTTTGATTTTTTGTAAAATCTTGTGACCCATAGATTATATGCGGATAGATATATAAGAAGACATATTACTTCTAACATGGTATGCTCTGTCAACGATTTTGATATGGATTGTGGGTATATTAGGTAAAAGAAGTGGAAATGGCTTAGGCATATAAATGTATGCAGATATATAGAAGGATGAATATATGTATATGCATAGGTAATTGCTCATTTGTCATTCTGTCTTTTCATATAGATATGTAGATGTATATGCAGATATTTATGGCAAGTTTGACATAGATGAATGTATAAATGCATATACATATATATATGCGTGATGTCTTTATCTAAAGTATGGCATTAAGAAATTGGCTATGGCAGAATATGCATACACAGATATATATGTGGGATAGAAAGGCATATAAATGTAAGCAAGATGTATACTTGTATATACATAGGTAATTGCTCTATGGTCATTTCGGTGTTATCATATATATATTTAGATGCATATGCAGAAATATATGACAGGTTTGTAATATATATATGTATGTATAAATGCATATGCATATACATATATATATGCTTGATGTTCTATCTAAATTGGATATGGCAGAATATGCATAAATAGATATATATGTTTTAGTTCTTATCTATAAGTATGGCAATAATGAATTTGGTTATGAAAGAAGCAGTAGCTTTGAGAATGTTATGTTAGTACTAACCCCCTCCTCACAGCTAGCTGAATTGTAGCCTGGCTAATCTCTTAATTTGACACCTACTTGACTAAAGGGGTCTCAAGCTAAGGGATAGCGAGGCTATAATCCCCCTATAGAGGGTGGTAGGTCATAGATATTTGTTGAATGATCTTTGAAATTATATATGTATACATTGCTACTAATTGTTTGGTGGAGATATATGCATTAAGATTTTTATAGGTTCAAGGGAGAGGATGGAAAGATAAGGCCCTTAGCACTAAAGATCTCACCAAGACAGACTGGACTAAGCCTCCAAGGAAAGATTGGCAAAGAAACTTTGTATAGAAACTTTGTGAGAATTGATATGTATATAAAAGTCAGTCTGTAGCCTCAATAGAGGAATTGTAAATAGTACAAATTCTTTGTATTATCTGATCCTGTAAGGGATCTGGGCTAGACCGGAGGTTTTCTTATCTCCATTCTTTCCTACCAGTGCCCACACCGAATGGAGATGTAATATTTATTATAATAAAAATAAATTTGGCCTCGGCCTTTTATCAATCAAAAAAAAAAAAAAATTTTAGTGTATGGCAGTAATTTAATTTTGAGAACATTGAGAAAATTATTATGGAAAAATTATTCTCTCTGGTTTGATTTGTTCTATAGTCCTGTAAATAAATCTCTATGATTTCTTTAGAAATAAATTTAATTGTGAATTAAATTTATTGGATTATCTAATTTAAAAAAGAAAAAAAATGTAATTGAAATATAGTTTTGTGAATGAATTTTATTGAATAGGAAAAATTTATTTCTATGTAAATTCTATTAAGTGGTTTTTATGGATTTGGAAATTATTTTTATTAATTAAAAAAAATTAAATAAAAAAATATATATATATAAAAAATTAAATAAAATATATATATATATATATAAACCATCGTAGCGGCTACCTATGGTAGCATCTGCTACCAACGGTAGTACACAGTACTACCAATGGTAGTAGTGCTACTGAATGGTAGTACCTACTACTGACGGTAGCAGTGCTACCGGCGGTAGCATGGGCTACCGTGCGGTAGCACGGGCTACCGTGCCTGGGCCAGCGTGTTGTCATTTTTTGTTGTATTATTATTTTTTTTAACCCTGTGTGTACTGTGACATACTGTTTTGGGTTATGTGCTAAACAGAGTAATTAATGTGTTAATTTATATATGATGTGTGTGTGTGTATATATATATATATATGTATGTATGTATTTATATAAATATTTATATATTAGATGTGTTTTCTTATGGTGGTTATTATTTTAACTGTTATTTAAATACTGATAATGAGTTGATATATATATTTGTAATATAATTATGAGTATATCATATATATACGATGTATATATATATAGGTATGCATACAATTATATTATAGTTATAAAATCAATTTATAGTTTGAATGTTTCAGAAAAGCTTATAATTTTTATAATTGATAATTGTGTTAAAATAGATTAGGAGAATTATTTCTTTGAGATCTTATTTAACTTATTAAACAAATGTCAAATTGATTTTTTTGTATTAAATAGTTGTACTTTCTTATTCTCTGAAAGATCTTTGATTGCAAGTTATTTATGCTTTTGGCTGTTTTAAGTAAAGATTGCCTATATTAGGGTCTTGTGTAAATGGTGTTTGTAGTCAAGCTTAATTTCATTGCAATTCTGGTTGAGTTGTCATTGTCTCCTATGTTGATATTTTTGTTTGGACACTGTCGTTTGGATGATTTGGGGTACTTGTTTATGTCTTCGGTTTCTAGTTTTGTTGTTTTCTTGTGATGGTGTTTTAATTGGTCCTGTCCTTTATGCGGGTGTCGAGTGGTGATTTGTGGTTGGCCATAGTGGGTCAGGTCTCTAGTTAGAGTACTGTCAGGCAATGGACCTTGTATTAGCTTTTGATATGTTCAGTTGGATCCGTTTCTTTGTAGGGATCATTTATTTAACTATTGACCGATGTGGTCGGTTGTTTATTGGTATGATTTGCCTTGATGGCAGGAATGTAAATGATGTGGAACATGTGTACCCTAAACTTATTTAATTATCAGAGGGGTCTTGCAATTGAGCAGACCCAGAGATGTAGCCCTCTAGGGGTGAACTCCGAGATCATTTTGGTGTTATGTGTGGCTTTTGTTCTTATGTTTCATGTTTTAGTGTTAGCATGTATGGATGGCATTTTGATAGAATGCGTAAGTGGTTTAGATGAAATTAATTGTAAATGCATGTATGCAATCATCTTTTAAATGCAGTAAATTGGATCATGAAAGAATGTAGATTAGATTAATGGAATATATTTACTTATTGTTAAGAAAATTAAGTATGCATGGAAAGATCTCGTTAGTTTATGACGAAATTCAAGTGTGTTATTGAATTAGATGCATGACTCAAATTTTAATGAAAAGTATGAATGAAAGGTATGAATAAACCTTAATGGATGAACTTTATCTTGTGATCTATATTTTGTCTTGCTAAAAGAAATTATCCTTGTTTAAGAATTTTCTCATTATTAAGACAATTGGCTTATTGGATTAATTAGCATAAGTTAAGTTAAATGTGGAATTAATTAATCACATTGGGAAACTCTTTAGGTGTTAGTTGATGTCTTCCGCTGTGTAATTTGTACTTTGATATCTTATTGTATCTTTATATTGTGTCTTATTTAAAAAAAAAATTATTGCACTTCATTTGTGTGTTTTAGCTTTATCCCTTTGGGGTTTCCTGGCGGGGCATTACACTAATACTCTGTACCCTATTTTATATTTGTAATTTGATTTATGGACAAGTCATACATCTATTATTCTGCTAATATACAATGAAACATATCCATCGGAACATGAATAAATAGTCCTGAGGTTACCATGTCTAAGCAATCATGAGTTGTTTACCTGAAGCATTACATGGTAAATAAACAATTTTAAGCTTACTCATACACTTGTGAATAATACCTCTACTTATCATTCCCCTAAACTGTGCTTTCGATTAGATGATTTTTCCATTAAAAGAAGAACATTTGAAAAATATCCAATGAGGCTCGTTCTTCTCTTGAATGTAAAATTTTTACACAATATTATTATGGACTATACTTTTGAAAATAAATAATAATTTTTATTAGAGAGAAACAATGGACTAACAACAAATTAAATGCTTTCTCTTCTATTACATAGTGCATAACCAACTCCTACAAATATATCATTTGCAAGACACATAAAAGATTTATGTTAAAATGTAAAATAAAAATTAGGTCTTGTGTTTCACAAGTATGAGTATTCTTAGAAAACTTTTCTTATACCCATTCTTCAAAATCAAAATGAGATTTTCATTAGAGTGTAAACAATGGATTAATGCTTTCTCACCTCCCAACCATAATGACATCATGAATCCTCAAGGGCTCTAGCCATACCCCCGAGCAAGATGAGCATATTATTGTAATACCCTAAAAATGGTCATCTAAACTATACGCCCCTAGTCTCAATTTCATCACCAAGGTCCTAACCAAAGGCAATTAAAATTAATCTTGAGTACACAATTAAATTAAAATTAATCTTGAGTACACAATTAATTTCTTAAATCATCAATGTCACATGGCAAATTAATCACTCTGAATTAATAAAAAAATTATTTAATTAATTGATCATTTCAAGTAAATCATTTTTAAACAATAATCCTAATTATTTTATTAAATATCCTAACATATTTAATTAAATAAATCAGTTTGTCATTAAATCATCAAAAAAGGGAATTAATTGGGAAAAAGAATTAAAAATTTAGAAAAGAAATCAAATGGAGATAATCTTGAAAATCAAATTAAACATTGAAAAAATCTCAAAAAAGCAAATAAAACAATTAAATCTCAAAATTGAATGAAATAGAGAATAAATCGATTTTTTTTTCTGATATTATCTTAATTTTAGTTCAATTTCCTTTAGAAATGAGAAAACCAGCCAATCACATCAATTCACTTGGATTGTTCTTCTTCTTGAAAAATCTTGACTGCTCATCATCATTTGATCTCGGTCGTTGGTTTCTTTTTGAATTTTCTATAAATTTAGGCTCTCATCTCCTAATTAAGGATCTTGGAGAATATAATGTTATTATGTTGTTTTTTCTCTAGGTTCACTAAGATTTCGTATTGAGAATATTTGCATATTAGTTATTACATATTTGTTAAGTCATTTAGCTTAATCATGTTAGCCTAATATTCATTAATCTTCCATATCTTGCATTCATGTAGCTTAATCTTGCATCCATTTAGTTTAATTTTGTTACTCATATAGATTGAATCCTTCGTTTAGGTGTTGTCTAGTCACTAGTATTGCATATAAAAATCCGGGAGCAAGACTAAACTCGCATCTACTAGAAGGCAATAGGTCACTTTGTGATGGTTTATTATTCATTGTTGATTGATTTACTAACCATGCATCTAATGACTTATTGAAGTGTTGTGTATTCCAGATATAGATATGATCCACATTTCACACATATTTTTGGCGCCCACCATGGGGCACAGAATTCAATCCTTCAACCTCAAAATCTTATTTTTTATTTCTTAGGTTTCATCTATACAAGCCTCTGCAAAAGGTCGTATGAGTATTTACCAAGCATCATATGAACTTCTATCTATTTCAGTCTTTTATCATTCGGATCAACAAGAATACTCATAAGAAATTCTACTTTGCATATTTGATTATGTGTTTTGTTGTTTAGGTCTGTGGGAATACACATACGGGAAGGTATAGATTGTTGTACAAATTTATGTTTTATCATTTCAAATATAGTATACTTTTTAGGTTTTTTCGTGAATGAAATTTGGATTTTATTGATGGTGACACTAACCCTGGTTTGTCTTCTATCTACCTGAGATTTGTCACAGCCTAACTAGTTTTCTGTAGAATGCTTGTCAAAGAATACAACAGTCAAACATATGTTTGTCAAAGAATCAAAAGAAATATGACTACTAATGTGTTGTTCATGTACGTTGCCTAAAAAGAATCAACTGAACATCATGCATTCTTTTAAGTTTATTTTTTTTAGGCACTTAAATTTCTATCTGGTTAATGAACAAATCTATCTTTTGTGCTTGAAGAAAAATCTGAGAGGTAGGAGAGTATGCTCTTGTCTTTTACAGACAATCAGAAGTCTAGACCCTCAAAACTTTTTCTAAGTTTTGAGATTTGTGTACCTTTAGTGGGCCTGTCACAGTGGGAAAAGGTAATCACCCTGTGAGAATGACCCAAGTGAGTACAACTGGACCTAAGCATTCCAACTCACTATAATAAATAGGCCTCTAGTGATTAAAGTCTCAGCGGACAGGATTATTTGATTTTTCTCTTTGAGATCTCTCATATAATTCATTTTGTAGGGCCTCGCGGTCTCAATCATGTTTACGTGACTACAAGTTGTTTTAGTACCTTGTCGGGATATAGGCCTCAATCATGCTTGCGTGACTTCAAGGGGTAATTTCAAATGGAATTCCTGACTAAGAACTATAAGATAGAGGCTACTTGATTCATCTTTGAAAGGGGGATAATCTTTGTGCAAGAGAGATAGTAATTCTCCCAAGACACTAGCAATATCGTGCCCCCATTAGCATTTGGAGTCAGCTAATACGACATTGAGAATCTATTGCGTGAGACTCAGTGGTCATATTCTGATTAGCTATTGGGTGTATACATAAGTTTGCAAGAAAAGGTTTTCTTCTCTAAGCCAACTTCCATAGGGTTAGCATGTTGTGCTTGAAATTCATTATACATCTTGCATGTTTACTGTGTTTTCATCCTTGAAACTGAAACTGAAATACTAAAACTGGAGAAAACAAACCAGCAATATTAAAAACTTAGTGATCAAAACTTTGTCCGTGTCCAAAAACTGGTCTCTGTCAGTCATCAAAATTGTCTGTCTGAATCTCATCTCTATCCTGTCCTCTGTCGTACGAGTCTATTGAATTGTCATCCTGCTACATAAGTATTGTCGTACGAAGCTTCATTGATCCTATCAGTTTGTCATCTAGCTTTGTTAAGACTGTCGTATGAGTATGCAAAATTATTGCCTGGCCCTTAACATACTATCGTACGAATACAAATCATACTCAATAGATTGTCGTCTGGAGTCCACTAAACTGTCGTACGAGTTTAGGTAGCAACTCGTATGAAAAACTGTCTCTATCATCTAGGAAATGATAAACTGTCCTCTGGGTTTGTAAACTCTGTCATATGAATTCCTGATTTTGTCAGTCCATAATAGTCAAACTTATCTAAATCAGTCTACAATAAGCATAAAACTGGACATCATAATTCTAAGCATAAATAGTCTTGATTATGTACCCCTGCCATTGTGTTGCACGATTTTTTCGATCATCTCTCAGTTAGTTCAATCAACTACTTATCAAACCTAAGTTTCTTAGATCACATCTTACATAGGATACATCTTTCTTGAAACTAGACTAAATCTTAGTTACTTCTCTCAATCATTGCGTTAAACAAACAACTAGCCACAATTTGATTTTGACTTTTGCATCACATCCAGCTCTTGGTCATATCAGTCATAAATGCTTGTTCAAACTAGAAGTTCTCACAAGAAAACTAACAAAGGTAAAGGACCATCATTTTCATCAAATGACAATCCATTCTTTGTAGAAGAGCCCATCTCTAATAAGCCTTCATTGTAAAATCTACCCATTTTTTTATCAACTCTTATCTCCCACATTGTCTAGAGAAAGGCAAGAAAGACAAGCTGCTAAACACGATACTTATGACAACCTCAGCACCCATGCTACTGATAGTGATTCTTCATCGAGTGATTCTGAAATCTTTGAACCTACAGAAACTGTTATAAATAAATGTCTAAACTATAAACATTTCCAAAAAATGATGAAAATCATCATGACTAGAGAAAAGGAAGAACATTTTCTAGAGCTAGCAAAGCAAGGTGCTAAACTTCCTATTGATTATAACATTGAAACCCTTATCACTAAAGAGGAAGAGACACCTTTAACTCTAGTAAACAAACAATTGCAAGCATTATAGACTGAAATCACAAAACTAAAAAACAAGGATAAATCATCAAAGCAATATTCTCTAGACACAATATGCCCATTTCCATTTGACAAAAACCTTTACATGCCTCCATTTCCTTCAAGAGTGGAGATTCCTAAGTTTGATAAATATGATGGAAATGTAGATCCTCAAGACCATGCCAGAGAATTTTGTCCCTTATGTATGGAGTTCATGCACGAATAAACATATCTCATGCGTCTTTTCTGGAGAAGTTTAGGAGGACAAGCTATGGAATGGTTTTCAAGCCTACCTATGGGAATCAAAACTTTTGAGGAGTTAATCAAATTGTTTCTACAACAATACTCCTATAGCATTCATCATCCAGTCACTATGATTGAGCTTTGAAATACCAAAGAGAAAAGAGGAGAGCCCTTTCTCACTTTTCTTCAATGTTGGAGAAAGATTCTCTCTAGATATTCATGACCTATTCCATATTTTGAGAAAATGGATATCTTTATCAATAACCTAGTCCCTGAGTTGAAATACAGTATCCAAATGCAAGTGCACCCTTCATACAACAAAATGGTAGATAGTTCCCTCAGAATGGAAGATGTTCTTATAAAGAAAGAAGATGTATCACTTTGGAAAGAAACACAACAAGGTTCTAGTTCTAAAGGAAAGAAAAATTACTGGAAATGCAGAAAAGATAATTATAGAAATGTTGTTAAGGATGGAGTGGTGGACACTGTTAAAGAAAAATCCAAAACCACAATATTTAATCTGGCTAGTGGCACACAAGCACTCAAAGTGAGTGAAATTACCCCATAAAATCCTCCAAAAAAATTGAAAGAATGGTTTAAAGAGAAACCTTGGCTTTCAAAACCTAAACACGATTTTACCTCTTTGGAAGAATCATATGAATCAGATTTTAAGACTTTATTGGAAAATTATTTGATAACATTGCCAGATAATTCTAGACCATATGATCTAGATGTTAAACCCAAATGGTGGAGGGAAAATGAATACCATCGAAACAAGGGTCATACAACAAACAACTACATGAAGCTCAAACATGAAATTCAAGACCTCATCGATGCTGGCAAAATTTTTGTTGGAAATCACACAACTAATGTGTTAGGATTAATGATAGTCCCAAAGATATTGAGAGGGGGGGGGGGGGGGTGAATCAGTCTCAGTATCTAACCGGTTGACAAATTCTTTAAGCTTATTAAGTATTTTGCATTCCAAAATAATGTACTGGTAAACAAGAATTAATATAGTAAATAGGAACAATAAAGACAACATAGAAAACACACCATAACACAAGATGTTTAACAAGGAAACTCGGTGTGGGAAAAACCTCGGTGGGATTTGTGACCCACAATATTCACTCACTGGCCAATGAATGGATATTACTTACAAGAGGGGCCTGTACATGCAAGAAGGCCAACTGCCTAGAGCTCACTACTCAATCTATAAAAAGGAAGTCTCACTGACTTACAAAATTGATTATGGAAATTTGATATAATGTACTGCTACAATTCAGCATCTGACATGCCAGGTTCAGTACCGGTTTAAGCTCATACAATAACCATAAACCTTATACAAAATCTACCTTAATATTCTCTCATCACTTCTACCATATCCATCATATGTCCATCTTCTATCATCTATATCAAAATGATTTACAAGATCTCATACATATATGAGTCTATTACAATATGCCATGTCGGCTTTACAAAAAGATTTTTATAATTAAATACAATAAACAAAACTTTATTCCTGTCGGCTGGGGTGCCAGCATACATTGTTGCCACTGCCGGTGAAGTGTCTGTCAGTGCTGGTAAGTTGCCATCAATGAAAACACCATCATTTCTCACTAGAGTGTAGAATGCCAACAATCTCCCCCTTTGCCATTGATGGCAACACTCATGAGAAAAATCCAAAAATCTGTTTCCAAAAATGAAGTCCAAAAAGTTACCAAAAATGTGTGCTCCCCTTAAGTAAATGATCTCCTCTAAATAGCCATTTTTATATGTCTACTACTCCCCCTTTGACATCAATGACAAAGGTTGTCAAAATTGTCAAATGAGTGCAAAATTTCACCTTGAAGTTTGTAACTGGTTGGTTACAATTTGAAATAGGTCAGCCAAAACCAAGTTTAAACTCTATATGAATATGTTGTTTTCCTTCATGGTGGCCTAAGTTATTTGTATTGTACTGGTGAGATGAAGCATATGCTCCTCCGATGACTTTTGACCTTGAATTAATGCCTTAGAGATCTCTTTCCTTAGAGAGATAAGGTTGTCTAGTTTAGGACTGAGTTTATGCTTAAGCTCTTTGGCATTTTCTTTGATCCTTTCTTTCTCTTTCTCTAATTTCTCCATCTTCTCCTCAAATCCTGCTATCTCTTGGTCAATAACTGATATAGGTTCAGATGAACCAATGATATTATTAGCTATATCATCTATCTCTTTCTATACTATGCTTATTTTCTTTACAACATCCTGTATTAACAGATGTGGCTTGCATGTGTCCCTGTACAGTTCCTTGTATTCCAAAGTTGTCTTATTCAGTGCTGGTAAAAGTGTGTTAATGTGTTCTATGCACTTCTTTATTGTTTCCTCAAAGAATTTTTCTTTTTCTTTTTCCATTTTCTCTTTGAATGTTTCTGTTGGATATTGTTGGCATATGGGGAGATTGTTGGATATTGTTAGCATATGATGAACCGATATGTTGATATGATGATAATGTATGTTGTCATTGATGTCAATAAAGTTCAAGTGAACCGATATGAAGAGGTATGAGGAAATGTAGTGAACCGGTGTTAGGTTTTCACTAAGTGTGACTACCGGTTGGCAGTCTCAACTCTATGGTTATTGGTTTGGCGATCCAGCTTGTGCGATGCAACTGGTGATACTATGTAATGAGTTAGCTAAGAGATATGAATGAGATCAAGGTGCCACATCAGCCTTGTGCACATGAAGGTTTGAGAGATGAGAAGATCAACTTCATTTTAAGTCTACCTCGGGAATGATCATTCTTCTTAGTGGTATGAGAAGAAAGCGTGATGGGTTACTGATTCCCATGAGCGGTGATGAATGAACAATGTAGATTGCCTTGTGATCTATTTGAAATTGTAATACTCTATGCAATGTGTTTGGACAGTCAAGATTGGACTACCTGTGTTGTAAACCTAAGATGCTTAGGGTTTAGGGTTTATGCTACCGACCTATCTGTTGTCTATAAGGTTGATGATGTTTGTTATTGTAAAGTTGTTGGCAAATAATTGTGTGTGTATCTGAGTGATGAGATACTTGCCAGACCAGTAAGAAGAAAACTACAGAGTGTGATTGTAGAGTAGAGGAAATGAAAAGGATCTTCCTTGGCATGTAGTGTTGTTATCAGATCAGAAGTTTTACCTGTTGTCTTCTAATCATTTCAACAGATGGAAAATCCCTTTACCGGGTAGCTTTAATAGGCTTATTGTAAAACCTATAACCAAGTGACTCAAGATCATTGAGTTCTTTAAGTCCTATAGTGAGGTAACCTCTAAAAGGGTGTCAACCTTTAACAGGGTATATAGCCATGCCTTAACCGAGTGATTTATAGTGTCCACCCTTGACTTGACTTGTTTTGACTAGAGTTGACTTTTAATTCATGCATGATAGGCATTTTTGGGCATAGGCTATTTTAGATGATTTATATGATGTTGATACTATCATTATTGATGATGTGATTTATTAGACAATATATATACTTATTATGTGATTTATTATCAAAAGATTATATTGATCATGTGATTTGATGAGCATAAGCATTGATGGATTTTACATGTCTTACTATAATCATGAATTATACTAATCATGCATTTGATGATGTTTTTATGTACTAACCATATTTAATGATTATCTATGATGAGTTGATTGTATAGTGTGTTTGATTGTTGTTCGATTGTCTTCAGGATAGAGACAATGCCACATCACTCATTGCGAGCGAGATGTGTCGTTGCAATTCTCTAACCCTTGTCTGTTATAATATATATGCATATGTCATATCGTTTCTTTGTGGATGCAGGATTTGCAGGTACCAGACATTGACTCCACCTGGCTCCACAGGTCTGAGCATGTCTTTAAATCCCAATGGCATGTGGTTCAGAGTTGGCACAAGTTCCCCTCACGTACTCTAGGTCTAAGATGTTCACCTTGTCAGCTTATCTTGATGTTAGCTGATTTGTTGATGTCTTATGTTATTTTGATTTTCCTTTTTGTTGGTCAAGTAAGTATTGTGGTGTATTGGTTAAGTTACGTCATCATGAGTTGAAGGTTTGGAGATCAAATCCCTCTAACTTCTTTTGTGTGAGTTTTGAGGTATGGATTTCTCATTGTATAATTGGATTTCTCCTTATAAGGAATTTATTTAAGTGAATAATGTATTTAATCTAATTGGCTTGATCTTTTATTTATTTATTTAATTAAGGTTTATTTATTATTTGATCTATTTAATTTAATGTTGAGTATTTGATATTTAATTTATTAGCTTTTATTTATTGGGTTCAATTGAGTTATTATTTATTGGAATTTTATTTATTTAATTTTATTTATTGATTTCCTATTATTATTGGTATCTATTTATAAATGTCTATGGTGGGAAATTATTTATTTAATGTTGAAGTGAGTTTTATTTATTGGGTAATATTATTTTACCCATTAAGTAATTAAAAGGGGGTAATTTGTATTCTTTTATTTAAAAGTCATTTTCACCCCAGGTCAATGAATTAATTTATTTTACCTACCCTTGGATTTGACTGGCTGGAAGTTTATGGTAGGTAGAAAATATATTTTATTTTCTTGAACTTTGGGAAGGTAAATGGAATATAATTTTTTTGGAATATTTTGATTGGAGGATGGTTTTGCTTGGTTTTGTTTTGTTTTTTGATTTTTAATAAATAGGCCACTTCGTATTGTTTTTTTAAAAGATTGTCTGCAAGGTGTCTAAAAGATTGTTTGGGGATTTAGAAAATAATTTTAAATTGATTCTTATTTTCAGAAATCAAATTTTGAAGGGATTATTTTATTATTCTTGTTTTTGAGAAATCAAGTTAGAATGTGAAAAATGGTTTCTTGTAGGTTAATTTGCTAGTTGCTTACTTGTGTGGTACTTTCCAGATTAATTCATGTACCAGAGGCATTGTTGATGGTGTTGATGATTTCTAGTTTTTATATCTGATTTTATTTGATGTATTTTGTTGGTTTCAAGCATATTTATTTCTCCTATGTTATTGGGGAAAGAATTGTGCTTTCATCCATATTGATGTGCTATGGTTGGTGAGTTGGAAGTGTTGTTGTTTTGGGGTAGCAAGTGAGTTGGCCTTCCTATGGTTTTACTTTCATTAATGATAGCAAATTTTATCGCTTGATATGCCTATGTTTATTGTTGGCCAATAGGCTTAGTTTTTTTATGTTATTGTATTTTTTACTGTGTGTCAAGTTTCCTTGTCATAAGGCTTTATGAATATGAGTTTGGTTGCTGTTTTGTTTTCAGTTTTGTCTCATATTTAAATCATATTTGAATTAAAAGGCTTTTATGATATTTATGATTCTTTTCATTGATGGTTAATTATAGCTTTTGATGTGGTATTGCCAAGAGGTTCATTGTGATTTTGGCTACTTGAATATCCTTGTTTTGGGGAGTAAGCCATTGGATGCATATGAGTGTTATGTTGTAGATTGGTATTTTTTTAGAGCCTCTTGTAATTTATTGTTGGGCCATGTTAGGACGAGTGGGATTCCTTGTGATGACCGGGGTCACAAGAGATAGGTTGGCATGAGGTTCCTTGTAAGGATGCATGAAGTCTACACCACCAGGACACATTGGAGTTTTCCATGATTTGTAAACAAATGATAACATTGATAATGAATTAATTGGGATGGGTAATTATAACTCATTTAAACAAGATAATGAATAGTTTTGAGTCTTGTGGCTTAGTCCTAGGGAGGATGTTTTAGGATAAGCATGAGAAGGCCGTGAAGATAGTAAGCTAATCTCCGTTGGTCTCTCATAGGTTGAGATGGCTCCACATGTCCATCAGACTAGTGCCTTGTGTTATTATATTATTGTGTTATGAGGATGGCATGTGATGACACTCCACTCCTACATGTGTTCCCCCTTTATGATTTATGTTTATGCTTATTGGATGCATTTATGTATTGATGAGTTTTACGCCTCTGGGAGTTTATTCTTGTGGCTCTGTGTGAGTTCTTGCTTGAGAGTCCTTGTTGGTTAGTCTCTTTGGTTTTGAGTGTCAGCCTAGATGTAGAGTGTGTGTTGGGACCTTGTGTCATCTCCTAGCATGGGGGGTGGTTCCTTTGGTTTTTTTGGAATCATTAAATTTGAGTCAAGTTTTGAGGCCCAATTGAAATTTTTGTTTTGCATTTCCAAATGAGTCAGTTTGAATGGCCTAGTTAGAGAGAGGGCAAAATGGAGCCAGTTTATTTTCGGAGGGTAAGGCTTGGGAAACATGTCCTACACCTTTCATTTGGCCTATTTAGTGATGTGCAAATTTCATAATTCCATTTGGATAAGTTTACCAGGTACCCATTTCAAGGGGTGAGCTGAAAATGCATTTTAGGCACAAATGCAGATTTTATTGAGTAGCCTACTTTGAGTGTTTATATCTTTTTCCCTGTTTATTTTCATGAATAAATTCAAAATGGATTGAATTTTATGTATAAATGTGAGTCAGCATACAAAATTTTAAGTCTTCATGAATCCATTTGCTCAGCTTACCAAGCTCAAACTGTTTGCAGTTTGAATGTTTTGACAAGTCCCTGTTTTAGAACCTAAGCGGAGCCCTATTTTGCATAAGTGTAAAATTTGCCTAAGTGAGTGTTATGCCAGAATGTTTGCTCCGAGTTATTATTGGTATAAATAAAAAGCTATGTTTCTAGTTTCAGGATCCTACAAATCCGCTTAGTCGGTTTTCAAAAGGGTTCATTGAACCATCGTTTTCAGTCTTCCGCACTTTCATTGCCGTATCAGTACATTGTGGCTATTTTCATGCGCGCACCATTTGCATCCTATCAGTCTTTTGATCGAACTGATAATTCAAAGATTTAATATGTACTTCAAGGTACCTATGTTTCAAATTTGAGGGTCTACGAAGTTCGTTTGATATTTTTAAGAAAGGCATCATCTGTTGCCTGAACATTGACTTCATCAGGTCTACAGTGTCGACAAAGCCAGTTGGTCATTTTTGATGATTAATATCTCTTCATTTGGGACTTGTCTTGAGAAACTGTTTGGTAGAATTCATGCTTGTATATCAAAGTACATGCCTATTCGATGGAAAGGTCCAGAAAGGTGTTTTGACTGGTTTGAAAAATACGTCTTCGCAATTAAATGCGAAAAATCTGGTGTAAGTGCCTGAAAGTTGCAAAACTTAGTTTGATGATCCAAAAATGGTGCCAATCGATTCCAGCGGTAAGTTTAAGGTTCTTGAGGCATTTCAGAGGTCAGTTGCATGAAAATGATAATTTTTTTTAGTCGGACCCAGTTTGGGGCCCGACCTGGCCTATGCCCATACATTGATTTTATTGGCAACTTTATTTACTAGGGAAATTTCAGAATATTTAGATAATGATGCAATCCACAAGTCACAGTCAGGTAAAGTTCATATCGGTAGCAGCCATTGAGGATTCAAGGTTAAAGACACTATGAATGTCAAGGGTCTCTCCTATGATTTGCCAACTTGGTCTATCAACATTCTTCCAGATTGCAAGAATTTCATTTTTAATACAACAAAGGATAAATATTATGTTAGAGAAGTATCACATGACATATGTTAATGTTCCCTTTATATGAGAATGGAGGATGTAAATCAAGAGATTGTTGAAGACAAAAATTTTGTGCAGTTTTTCTTAATAGAGAAACATGTGGTGATTTTTGAAATCAGCAATTTGTTGATTAGGACACCTATCTGCAAAACCACATTATCCTAACACTTGCAATGCTGTGTAACTTTCTCAAAAATATGTTTCTTTACATTAAGCATTAATAAAAGTGTAGCCCTCTGAGACAACCAGTCATTAAGACCACTGTGTAAGAACACTCTTATAACAAGTGAATAAAGTCTTAGAGCAGCTATAGTGAAATACAATTGACCAATATGAAAGATAAGAGTTCGATGACATGATATAAAGTTTGCAAACTAAAGTTCACAAGAGGGTTCCAAGACAACCACAGATGTCTATGACAATGATGCATTCAAGAAGGGGATTCCAAAGGATAAAGAAGATCATGAAAATACAATGAGACCTTACTGTCACATGTGCAAGGCTAGTCTATAGTGTCCATATAGCAGTCAACTATGACAATGGTTAAATGCATCAAAAGAAGCTTTAAAACATTGACAGCCATAAGACCTCAGTCCACATGCGAATACATTGCCATGAACAAAGAGTAGCATGTTGAAAACAAACAAGTGCCATATGGAAGATCACATGGTTGAAGAAGAGATTGCAGAAATCAAGCAAATGCAAACAAACTGCTGGCATCCTCTCCTCCTCACGTGCCTCCCCATCTCCAATGTTCACATGGTGCCTTTGACCTCCACATCTCCTTGCTGGATGTGGTGATGAAGAAGGCATTGGAAATAATTAGCAAAGGGAAAATTCCTCATGTGGTTGCAGAAAGCTTCCAAGCAATGCACAATGAGAGGCATAAAGTGTGGTTGCAAACCTCTGCTAACATCTTGTGTGGTGGAAGGAGTCTGAAAGAGGCAACGTGCAACAGATTTCCTCCCTGCTGTGTGTAATATTTCTTTTCTCCTCCCAGCGTGGTGAATGAATTGGAGGGGCTTTCATTGAACTTTTAACCAATGCAATTGGCACGTTCTAAAGGCAACAATCTCCTCCCCACACAACCGGTTAAGAGCATAAGAAACTTTCAAGTAATGGCAATGTGCAGGTGCTACACCAGAGTTCACAACCCTTGGCAGTAATCTCTCCTTGCATGGTGGAGTGGCAGTGTAGAAGGTGTTAAAAGGGCACTATGACTTCTTAGCAAATGCAATCTCGCAGGTGTAATATCATAGACCTCCCTCTGCGTGGCATTGTATAGACCACGATGAAACCCTTAGGCAAAATGCAGTTCCAGGCTAAAATGCATTATCCCACATTGCTTGGGTGATGCACTTTTTATCTATTTATAACTAAGACTCCACCCATTCATAGTTTCAAAGCCTGAAGGGCTTTTGACACAAGGTGCTGATGGGCACCCAAGTGGACCCCACGCATGTAGGTGCACTTGCCGAGGTGACCAAGGAGGCTGAAAGATGGCGACAGGTGGACCCCACGCAGGCACAGATCTTGAGGTAGGTGAGTTTTATAGGAAATAGACGGCTTAACCAGTGAGCAGGTTCAGAGAAGATCGATGGTGTGCATGCTTTCACAAGCCAAAGATGCTCATCCGTTACCCTTTATGAAATGACGAAAAGCATTATGCGAAAATGGGTAGGGTAAAGATTGTGCAAGTTCGGTTGTGATTCGATGGTTCGTGTCATTTCGCGAAGGAAAGGAGCATGCTAGCTAGCCATGGTGAAATGGCGAAAGGCAGAAGGCAGTCCAGATCCCAGTGACATGGCGCTAAGGTGGTGTACAGGTGGCAAACATATGGTGATGAACAAGCAACCCAGTAGTAGTGATGAGGTGGACACATGGCAGAGTGATGAAGTGTCATCCGAGGTGGCACCTAGTGGATACCATCAGCCAATCAGAGACCACCATGTGGCAAGGTGTCAAGCCAAAAAAAGGCAAAATCAAAGTTAAATTGTATAGTGCAAACTATATAAGAATCTCAAAAAATTTAAATGATGGATCCATATGTAGAATTAATTCGCCCAGAGGTCCATTTTTGCCCAAAATATGAAGTATTATATATTTCCAAAAAGCTCTTAAGATGAGGAAGGCATTTATGAAGTTAGTTTCAACAAACGTGGGATATTGTGGGAGCATTTTCCATGGGAAAGAAGGAGATAATGAATTTCAGTTGGAGAAAGGGGACACTTGGCTTGTTCTGATGAGATCTAATCTTTCCCTCCCCTTCCTCTTCCAATTTTCTTCTCATTGTAAAGGTTCCAAAATTCTATGAGGAAGTGTTCTAGTTTTCATGGCTTCCATTTTCTAAAATTCTTGACCCAAATGTGTACAATTCTATGGATCTTTTTAGGGTATAGAGATTACATTGTAGGATAGTAGATGGTTTTCTAGTTGCAGACCTTACTTGTGTCAGGCATGAGTAACTTCTCACAATATTGTCTCTATATATGTATTTCATTATTATGAATTCAATCCTCAAGGAGGATGAAATTTGTCAATTTCAAGGAGGTTGTGTGATTGCTTGTGGGTATCCTTTAATGAAGGTTTTAAACTCTATGATCAGTCATGAATAATGGAACGTGTCCCAGATTTGATGATCTTGTGAATGGATTGAGTAATGTGTTAGTATAAGGTATTAATGCAGGAATATCATTTAAGGAGAACCAATTTGTGACTAGGATGCACATTTATAGTTCTGTGTGTGACTCTGTTGCCCAATGAACAAGGCACTGGTCTTGCAGATTTGGGGATAGTTTCAAATTAATTCAAATTAAAGACAAATCTATTTCCCTTTATGTTTAGGGGTGTGTTCTTTTCATTCCAAGCTCTATTTTCATCTATGATTTATATAGATCTAGCCAATCTGTAGTGTGTTTCTAAATTGGGTGAGTTTGTGGAATGATCTATCTGCTTATTGCTGATGCAATCATATGTTTGTCATTGTTGTATTTAATGCATCAAAAGAGTGTCCCCCACTAGGTCTAGCAGAACCTAAAGTACAAGAGGATCAATTAGGGTCCTATGTTATGTTGTCCAAGCCCTGATGTGTTTTGTACATTGAAATTGGCTATTTCATAGAAAAATTGCAGGTGTTCTTGGGTTAACCATATTTGGTGAACAACAAAAATGGCGACTCTGCTGGAGAAAGAGATGTAAGTATTTTGTCAAGTCAAATCCATGAGTCTGGCCATATCCATTTGAGGAAAGAGTCATAAAAGTGTTGTAAATCTAAAAGTGTTTTCAGATCTATTGTTATATGCTTGGTAGTGTTGTATGAAGTTAGGAATGTCTTCTTTATGTCATGAGAGTCAATTCCTATCCAAGTGTTGAAAGTATGCTATCTTTTTATCTTTGTGTAAGTCCAGATCTGTTCATGTTCTGTAATGATTTTATAAATTCTCATAGCAGTGAGTGGCGACTCTGAAACATCTTTGCACCAGTGTGCATTATTGTAAAAAATTTAAAGGATTTGGTGAGCTTGCAGCAAAGAGATAACAGAGGCTTGGAGTTTTGAGATTGAAGGTCTCAGTCAAGGAAAAATGAAGTGAGCAGCAACAACATTGATTTTACCAGGTATTCCTCAAAGTATCTATGAAATTATATGTTCCTTATAAGGTGAAACAGTCACCATAGAAAGGAAAAGAAATCTGCACTTTACATACTTCATATTTTGAAAATTTCAATTAAGTGATGGGAGAAGTATGTGATTCTAAAAATTTATGACTATCTGTGTTTTGAAAAGGGTTTATGAAATAGTAAGATGCATAGTCATAATAATGGTTTAGTAGATGTTTTAAAATTGATGGATCTAGATGTAGTTCCTAGATCTCCAAATCCTTTGTCAAATCTGAAAGAAATTGACAAAGAGATTGCAATATGTCTTCAAGAGATCCAAGATAAAGTTGTCTGGTTTTTAGAAGGGAAAGTAGGGAAAAGAAAAGAAGAGTCATCATATGTTTTCTATGAAAGATATATAGCTGCATTGAATGAGCTTTCAGCTGATGTTAGACCCCATGAGTCTATTTTGATTGAGTTATTTTTAGAGCTTGATGAGTTTGATTCAGTTAATTGGTCTACAACCTTGAGAGAAGAAAGTGTCGCATGTATCAAAGAATGGATGGATGACATTGAGCTAAATAAATCTGAAAATGCACATAATATTGAGTATACTAATGCCGATAGTGAAATTGGTGAATACCAAAGTAATGGAGATGAATCTATGAATAGGAATATCTCTTGTGATTTTGAAAATGATTCTTATGATCAGCATGACAATACAAAATTTTGTTCTCAGTATGAGGAGGATGAAAATATAGATTGTTCTTCTAATGTGCATGATTGTAACTCTCTAGAGTTTTCAGATTTGAATAGTATGAATGATGGTATTGTTAAGTTCAGTCCACAAGATGTTTGCAACCCCAGTTATGAAACTATGTTGCAACATATAGAAGCACTTTATGAGCAGCATGATAAAGGCTATGATGCGGATGCGAGTTGTTGTAATGATAAAATGAATGTGTATAGAGACATGAGCATTGCTGATTTAATACCTTTATTAGATTGGGACAATGTTTACAGCTCAGAGGATGAAGCCAAGGAAAATGGAAATGAAGAAGGTTCACTAAGTAGTGACCAAAATTCAGAGCTCCTAGCTGCTGACTTTCAGAGGTATGCATCCAAAAATGTGCCCAATCTCTCACGCCCAACCATTACCTGTTTAGATAATGATGATGTTTTTGAGGGTGTGAAGTATTATACATATGCTATTAATTCTTTCCCTATATTTGATTTGAGTGATGGACAAGATGAAAATGCATATACAGTTGATAGGTGTGAAGATGTAGATTCATATGTTGATATGAACTCAAAATTTAATATGCATTGTGTGGATCTTACTTTTAAAAGGCACGACAAGTCTGAAATAATTTTCCCTAATTTGCAAGTGGGAAATGAACCATTGTCAAGTGATGATCATGTATTTTTACTTGTGCAAAGTGTTGATAGAAATTGTGATCAGCAAGACGAATTGCAATCATGTTATGAGGAAGTTTTCCTCTCTAGTTTGCAAGCCATTATTGTGGAAGAGTGTTCATCATTTGAACAAACTAGCAATAGAGATGTGCCTGATGTTCTCACCTTTCGTAATGAGTTGGATTACTTTTCTTTTTAGCCAGGAAGTAATGGTAAAGAGTATTATGTCACCTAGTGACCAACCCTTTCAGCATTCGTTTGGTTTTCAAAGATTGATTGATTATGAACATGTTGATGATTATATTTTATGTGATCAGTTGATTAGAAGTGGCAGTGTTTCTGATCAGGCAAATGTGAACGATGATTTCAGTTTACCTCCAGTTTGTGGAAATGAAAATCATGTGTTTGACAGAGGTAAGAATTGATTTCAGTTTAGATGGCCCAAGGCCATTTATAAGTTGTATATTTTGTATAGTTTCTTTGCTTCAATTGTGTGGTTTTCAATAAAGTGCCCTGATGTTTGGGTAGAATAAGGAAGCCCTATGTTTCAGAAGAGAAGAGATGTAATCCGTTTTTGGGGTGGTCTGCTTAACCATAGATTCTGGATTCTTGTGTTGATCTTGCAATCAACCATCCCCAATCAAAGCCATTGTTGGGACTCATTAAATTTGAGTCAAGTTTTGAGGCCCAATTCAAATTTTTGTTTTGCATTTCCAAATGAGTCAGTTTGAATGGCCTAGTTCGAGAGAGGGAAAAATGGAGCCAGTTGATTATTGGAGGGTAAGGCTCAGGAAACATGTCCTACACCTTTAAATTGGCCTATTCAGTGATATGCAACTTTCAGAATTCAGTTTGGATAATTTTACCAGGTACCCATTTCAAGGGGTGAGCTGAAAGTGCATTTTAGGCACAAATGCAGATTTTATTGAGTAGCCTACTTTGAGTGTTTATATCTTTTGCCCTATTGATCGTCATGAATAAATTCAAAATGGATTAAATTTTATGTATAAATGTGAGATAGAATACAAAATTTCAAGTCTTCATGAATCCAGTTGCTTAGTTCACCAAGCTCAAACTGTTTGCAGTTTGAATGTTTTGACAAGTCCTTGTTTCAGAACCTAGTCGGAGCCCTGTTTCGCATAAGTGTAAAATTTGCCTCAGTGAGTGTTATGCCAGAACATTTGCTCCAAGTTATTATTGGTATAAATAAAAAGCTATGTTTCTAGTTTCAGGCTCCTACCAATCCGTTTAGTCGGTTTTCAAAAGGGTTCATTGAACCATCGTTTTGAGTCTTCCGCACTTTCATTGTCGTATTAGTAGATTGTGGCTATTTTCATGAGCACACCATTTGCATCCTATCAGTCTTTAGATTGACCTGAGAATTAAAATATTTAATTGTACTTCAAGGTACCTATGTTTCAAATTTGAGGGTCTATGGAGGTCGTTTGATATTTTTAAGAAAGGCATCATGTGTTGCCTGAACATTGACTTCATCAGGTCCGTAATGTCAAGAAATCCAGTTGGTCATTTTTGACGATTAATATCTCTTCACTCGGGACTCATCTTGAGAAACTATTTGGTAGAATTCATTCTTGTATATCAGAGTACACACCTGTCAGATGGCAAGGTCTAGAAAGGTGTTTTGACCAGTTTGAAAAATACGTCTTCGCAATTAAATGGGAAAATGTGGCGTAAGTGCCTGAAAGTTGCAAAACTCAGTTTGATGATCCGAAAATGGTGTCGATCGATTCCAGAGGTAATTTTAAGGTTCCTGAGGCATTTCAGATGTCATTTGCATGGAAATAAATTTTTTTTTTAGTCGGACCCACTTTGGGGCTCGACCTGGCCTATGCCTGTACATTGATTTTATTGGCGACTTTGTTTATTGGGGAAATTTCAAAATATTTAGATAATGATGCAATCCACAAGTCACAGTCAAGTAAAGTTCATATTGGTAGCAGCCATTGAGGACTCAAGGTTAAAGATATTGTGAATGTCAAGGGTGTCTCCTATGATTTGCCAGCTTGGTCTGTCAACATTCTTCCAGATTGCAAGAATTCCATTTTTAATACAACAAAGGATAAATATTGTGTTTGAGAAGTATCACATGACATATGTCAATGTTCTCTTTATATGAGAATGGAGGATGTAAATCAACAAATTGTTGAAGACAAAAAATTTATGCAGTTTTTCTTAATAGACAAACAAGTGGTGGTTTTTTAAATCAGCAACTTGTTGATTAGGACACCAATCTGTAGAACCACATTATCCTAACACTTGCAATGTTGTGTAACTTTCTCAAAAATATATTGCTTTACATTAAGCATGAATAACAATGCAGCCCTCCAAGACAACTAGTCATTAAGACCACTATGTTAGAACACTCTTATAACAAGTGAATGAAGTCTTAGAGCAGCTACAATGAAATACAATCGACCAATATCAAAGATAAGAGGTTGATGACATGGTACAAAGTTTGCAGACTAAAGTTCACAAGAGGGTTCCAAGACAACCACAAATGTCTATGACAGCGATGCATTCAAGAAGGGGATTCCAAAGGATAAAGAAGATCATGAGAATACAGTGAGACCTTACTGTCACATGTGCACGGCTAGTCCATAGTGTCCATTTAGCAGTCAACTATGACAGTGGTTAAATGCATCAAAACAAGCTTTAAAAAAATGACAACCATAAGACCTTAGTCCACATGTCAATACATTGTCATGAACAAAGAGTAGCATGTTGAAAACAAACAAATGCAATATGGCAGATCACGTGGTTGAAGAAGAGACTGTAGAAATCAAGCAAATGCAAACAAGCTGCTGGCATCCTCTCCTCCCTCACATGCCTCCCCATCTCCAATTTTCACGTGGTACCTTCAACCTCCACATCTCCCTACTCGACATGGTGATGGAGAAGGCATTGGAAACAATTAGAAAAGGGCAAATTTATTTTGTGGTTGCAGAAAGCTTCCAAGCGATGCCCATTGACAGGTATAAGGTGTGGTTGCAAACCTCTGCTAACATCCTGTGTGGTGGAAGGAGTTTGAAAGAGGCAACATGCAATAGATTTCCTCCCTATTGTGTGTAATATTTATTTTCTCCTCCCAGTGTGGTGAATGAATTGGAGGGTCTTTCATTGAACTTTTAACCAATGCAATTGGCATGTTCTGAAGGCAAAAATCTCCTCCCCACGTAGCCGGTTAAGAGCATAAGAAACTTTCAAGTAATGGTAATGTGCAGGTGCTATGCCAAAGTTCACGACCCTTGGTAGTAATCTCTCCTTGCGTGGTGGATTGGTAGTGTAGAAGGCATTAAAAGGGCACTAAGACTTCTTAGCAAATGCAATCTCATAGGTGTAATATCATAGACCTCCCTCTGCATGGCATTGCATAGACCACGATGAAACCCTCAGGCAAAATGCAGTTCCAGGCTGAAACACATTATCCCACATTGGTTGAGCGATGCACTTTTTTGGTATTTATAACTAAGACTCCACCCATTCATAGTGTCAAAGCCTTAAGGGCTTTTGACACAAGGTGTTGATGGATGCCCAAGTGGACCCTACACATGCAGACGCGCTTCCTGAGGGGACCAAGGACATTGACAGATAGTGATAGGTGTACCCCACGCGAGCACAAATCCTGAGGCAAGTGAGTTTTGTAGGAAATAAATGGCTTAATGAGTGAGCAGGTTTAGAGAAGATCGATGGTGCGCGTAATTTCGCAAGCCAAAGATGCTCATTCGTTACCCTCTACGAAATGGCGAAAAGCATTCTGCGAAAATGAGCAAGGTAAAGATCGTGCAAGTTTGGTGGTGATCCAATGGCTCGCATCATTTCTTGAAGGAAAGGTGCATGTTGGTTAGCCATGGTGAAATGGCAAAAGGAAGAAGGTAATCCGGATCCTGGTGACATGGTGCTGAGGTGGTGCACAGGTGGTAGACATATGGCAATGATGTAGCGATGAACAAGCAACCTAGTGGCAGTGACGAGGTGAACACGTGGCAGAGTGATGAAGTGTCATCTGAGGTGGCATCTAGTGGATCCCATCAGCCTATTAGAGACCGCCACGTGGTAGGGCATCAGGCCAAAAAAGAGGCAAAAATCAAAGTTAAATTGTATAGTGCAAGCTATATAAGAATCTCAAAAAATTTAAATGATGGATCCATATGCAAAATTAATTCACCCAGAGGTCCATTTTTACCCAAATTATGAAGTATTATATATTGCCAAAAAGCTCTCAAGATGAGGAAGGCAGTTATGGAGTTAGTTTCAACAAATGTGGGATGTTTTGGGAGAAGTTTCCATGGGCAAGAAGGAGATAATGAATTTCAGTTGGAGAAAGGGGACACTTGGCTTGTTCTGATGAGATCTGATCTTTCCCTCCCCTTCTTATTCAAATTTTCTTCTCATTGTGAGGATTCTTGAATTTTGTGAGGAAGTGCTCAAGTTTTCATGGCTTCCATTTTCTGAAATTCTTGACCCAAATGTGTACAATTCTATGGATCTTTTCAAGGTATACAGATTACATTGTAGGATAGTAGACGGTTTTCTAGTTGTAGACCTTACTTGTGTTAGGCATGAGTAACTTCTCACAATATTGTCTCTATATATGTATTTCATTATTATGAATTCAATCCTCAAGGAGGATGAAATTTGTCAATTTCAAGGAGGTTGTGTGATTGATTGTGGGTATCCTTCAATGAAGGTTTTAAACTCTATGATCAGTCATGAATAATGGAATGTGTCCCAGATTTGATGATCTTGTGAATGGATTGAGTAATGCATTAGTATAAGGTATTAATGCAGGAATATCATTTAAGGAGAACCAATTTGTGACTAGGATGCACATTTACAGTTTTGTGTGTGACTCTGTTGCCCAATGAACAAGGCACTAGTCTTGCAGATTTGGGGATAGTTTCAGATTAATTCAAATTAAAGACAAATCTATTTCCCTTTATGGTTAGGGGTGTTCTCTTTCCATTCCAAGCTCTATTTTCATCTATGATTTATATAGATCTAGCCAATCTATAGTGTGTTTCTAAATTGGGTGAGTTTGTGGAATGATCTATCTGCTTATTATTGATGTAGTCATATGTTTGTGATTGTTGTATTTAATGCGTCAAAAGGGTGCCCCCCTCTAGGTCTAGTAGAATGTAAAGTGCAGGAGGATCAATTAGGGTCCTATGTTATGTTGTCCAAGCCCTGATGTGTTTTGTAGATTGAAATTGGCTATTTCATAGAAAGATTACAGGTGTTCTTGGGTTAACCAAATTTGGTGAACAATAGTTTCCACATGGTCGGGTGATTGGTACTTTTAAACCATTGGGATGTTCATGTTTTTCAATTCTTCTTGCATGGATGAGGATGCTTCTTTAGATAGTTCATGGATAATAATTGCAGCAAGAATGTAAATGATGGTGTTATTTATGTAATGAAAGTCTTATGTAATGGTTGTAAAAGAAGTCATGTTTATTAGAAATGACTATGTTGTTCTAGTTATAGTGATAGCTTTTGATTATGGTAGATGATTGTAATGATGAACCTTGAGTGGTATTGTAACACATTTATATTAAATGAAAAGGATGCATGAGATGTGGATAAGTATTGTTGTTTGAAACTAAATGATGTATTTTGTATTCTTGATGAACCATATTAAAAGTAAATCGGGTAAATGTTATGATAATGGCATTAGATTTGAAATGATGTCTTTAACTAACTCTTTAATTAGAAGAAATTATATTCCTTGGTAGGATGTATGAGTATGAGTAATATTGGAAGATATCTTAGGACATGTTTATGGGTTGTGATTAAAGAATTTGAAATTATAGTATCATACTTCATAGACAGTGATCTAATGATTGAATTTGAAATCTTATAATGATTGGAGTTTAATTGAAGGTTCCTTATGAAATATTGTATGGATCTTCTTAGTGAATATATTTCTAATCTTATTAATGGAAATTACTAGTAAGTGTATGGGTAGATGGTAAAATGAATGCTTGTCTTTTAGGAAAGGATTATAATGTATCATGTGTTATGGTTTAAGATTATATCTCCATTTGGTGGATGCTATTAGTTGTTATGGAATTAGGATATTGTACCTTAATTTGTGTTGAGATGAGTTCATGTAGTTACTTAATTTTTAATAAGATGATTGTTGGTTAATTGATATAGTGTAAGAGATTTTATGAGTATTAAATGAGCTATGGGTTAAATGTTTAAGGAGACTTTGTGAGTATTCAATTATGTGCTTTTGGAATCATGATGAGGTAATAAGTATGCTAGGAGCATAGAATTATAAATGACTATGTAGAAGTTAATTGTAAATGGAAATCATGTTAATGCAATGTAAGGGATTAATCTTGGTATGTGTATAGTGATGTTTATAGTCAGAGGTTGGTTAATGGTAATAGGAACATTTGGACTTGGTGTATAAAATGAATCTAAGTGAAAAAGGAAATAATGGTGCATTGAAAGATAGAATCTCATATTAAATGAAAGATTAAGAAGGCTGCATATCATGAGTGTTAGGTATTACTATGTTGCACCAATGTGTGTATAATGATTAAGATTATGAGGTATTGAACTGGAAGAAAGTAAATGCTCATTCCTTATGTAGGTAGATTAAGTAATGGCATTGAGATACCCTAGGGAGTAGTAGAAATGATTTATTGTATTCCGCTTGCGTAATTGTTTGAATAGCTTGAGTGAATTATTCTATGATCATAACACTTAATTGTTGTTGTGTGCTCACCACATTACTTAAGTGATGTTATGTGCTATATTGTTTTAAAAAAAATTTAAATTAGCGTGATTTTAGCTATATTTCTCTGGGATATTTTGGCGGGTATTACATGATCTCTAATAGGATCGATTCCTAGCAGAACCTTATTGTAAAGTCTATAACCAGACTAGGATCCCAACAGGGCAAGCTTCAAAAGAGTTCAAAAAAAAGCTTGTGGGTATTCATCCCCACCATTGTTTTTACCATTTGGGTTTCCACGTGAAAAATATGTGTGTTATGTGTTATACATTTTTCACGTGATGTTTATGAAGTATTTGGTTGACAGATTATGCATGCAAAGTTAATAGGTTATGGTATTTCTAGTATACCACATGCATATATTTATAGGTGAAGTTGATATCGAGTATTGATTGTATTTGAAGTGTTCAGACTTATCAGTTTATGGTATCTGATGTCTTATTGTGTTTAACTAGTATTGCCATGGTTAAGTTCAGTAATGGTGACAATCATTTGGTATTGTGTTAACTAGATAAGTTGTTGAGAAAGTTTTTGCCTATATTGATTCAATCCCCCCCCCCCCCTCTCAGTACCGGTTGGGATATCTGTTGTTCATCATTATTCATCAGTTTCCTCATTTATTTGATCAATTATTAAAACATTTTCAACAATGAATTTAGACAATGTGTCTGACTGTCCTAAAGAATCCTTTACTTGATATAAATTGCATTTGGGTACAATCATCTTAAGAATAGGAATAGTGTCATCAATTGCCTTATAGGCCAATGCATTACAATCCATTATCTTCTTTATTGAGTCTAGAAGTACTTCAGCCACATTTGTATGTCGGCATTTTTGATGATGATGTTGTGATTGTCATTGATGGACACACACTTTCTTTGAAATCACTTTTTGCATGTATGAGTAATGCTCAACCGGTATTTGTTCCAATCGGTATTATGTATTATAGTCTTTAGACTATCAATGTTTTGCAGAAAGTGTTTACTAATCTCAAGCAGTATGAAGACCCAAAGCGACATGTAGACCTCAAGAGGTTTGAGGATCCCAAAGCAGTACAAAGGAACAAAGCGGTTGTTATCATTTTTACCAGTCTTCATTTTGACAAACCTGTAATTGGTAAAATGTGTGAACCCATAATCGGTTAAATGTATGAACCGGTATTACTCTGTGATGAGTTACCAACCGGTATTTTTGTGATGAGTTATCATCCACCGACACTTTGGTGGTGATTTTGTGTCATGTTACCAAATGTGTCCAGATGCACTGAACCTAGGAACTTGCAATGTAATTCTATTGGATCGACATGAAATCAGATTCCTTTATAAGGACATCATGTCTAGGGTTTTAGTAGTTGTTAGGGTTTTAGGTGGTTGATGAGGTTTTTGTATGTGCGATCATAGAAGAAGACTAGGTCTGTGTGAAGAAATAGAGTGTGGAGATATTGAAGACTGAAGTAATGCTAAATATGCATTAACAATGAGCTATCAAGGATCTAACCAAGCATATTGTGCTAGTATCTAGATCACTCACTTGTTGATTACTCACATCTTCGACAAGTCTGAAACCCTTAACTGGGTAGGCCTGGAAAATCCTTTGTAAATCCTCTAACAAGGTGGTTCACAACTGTGGATCTAAAATCCTCTCACAAGGTAGTCTTTAATTGGACTTATCTCCTAACATAGATCGAGATTCCTAATAGGATATGTCCTGGTGAAGAACATTGTGTGACCTTAACCAGTCTGGTTTCTATTCTGTAGATAGTTACTTGTGAGTTTCATCTCACCATGGTTTTTCCCATTTGAGTTTCCATGTCAAAATCTCTTGTGCTATGGTGATTGTGCTCCTGTGGGTGAATGCCTTATTTGCTGCCTAGTTTGCATTTGTTTTAACCGGTTTGTTAGTAAATCTTTTATACCAGTTTACTGCTAAACTGTTTAAGTGTTTGAGTTCAGTATTTTTTGGTATACTAATTCACCCCCCCTCTTAGTATTCATCAATTGGTATCAGAGCCAACCTTTCCATAAGTTTAACCAGTTGGAAGGAGATATGGGGGAATACACTATGAGGGAGCTTACTCATTGTCTCACTCAGACTAAGAAAGCCTTTGATGAACTTAAAGTCAAGTATAAAGCCTCTCTAGCAAAGAGAAGAGAGCATGATGAAAAAATGATGGAGCTTACTGAAAATAGTTCATCTGATGAAGCAGACATGGAAACCCTAGTTGAAGAAGTTGAAAAACTAAATGAGTCTAATGCCAATCTGAGAAGGGAACTAGAAGGACTAACTATCAGAATGTGTCAAGAGCTTGAGAACCATAGGAAAGCTGAAGATCTGGTAAATGACAAAGATCATGAGATCTCCAGGCTGAAGCAAGAAATCAGTGCACTTACCACTCATCTCCAAGAGAGTAAAATGGAAAAAGAAGAAATTTAAGGTGAACTAAATATGGCTATCTTTGAGAATGCAATCTTGAAGGAATCTAATGCTGCTATTTCCAAGGAACTCAGTGAGTCAAAGGAAATACTTTCCAAATTCAATAAGAGTACTGTTAAGCTAGAACAAAAGCTTGAATCAGCAAAACTGGTAACGAATACCATTGGACTTGGTTTTTCTCATTATGAGGAAGGTGAGACCTCTGGAACAAAAGATGGAGCATCAAAGAAGCAACCATAACCAAAGGATAAACATAAGAAAAAGTTTAAACCTATTTTCTTTAATTGTCTCAAGGATGCACATACTACTAATGTGTTTAGAAATAAGGCTTACAATAATTTTCCTTATTTTCTAAACAATAAGCCTAGATCCAATAGATTCAATGGAAACTATTATGCATGCAACAAGTTTGGGCATAGAGCATTTGAATGCAGGTTTGTTGTGCACAACACTGGAAGATATCCTCAAAGGAGTCAAGGAGTTTTTCTTGAATCCTCTGTGAGCCGGAATCCAAACTGGTATAATGCCTATGACCATCAGTCAGGTGGTGGTGGCTATCAAGCGACAACTGGTTGGAGAGTAACCTATTTGATTACCCATGGTAGTGGTCACACTACTGCAACATGCAGGAGGAAGAATGGTAGAATGAACAATGGACCATGGAGAACACCTTGAATGGTATGCTATCTTTGCAACAAATCAGGACACCCTGCCAGAACCTACAGAATAAGAAAGAACATATCAGATGACATACTGGTCACTCTGGAAGGAAAGATTGATGTTGAAACTGTTCAAGTAGATATGAAGACAACATGGAAGAAGAAACCTGAAGAAGTGTCACAAGAAGAACCGGTTTCTGCACCTAGTGTGGAAGTCGCTAAACTGACAAACTAAGCTTTAGAAAAGATTAGGGGGAATAAATCGGTGAAATGTTTTGAACCTCTGATTTACACCGGTAAAAGACCTTAACCAGTATGTGTTACCTATCAATTGGCAGAAGAATGGAAATGGTAAAAGGAAAAATTAGGGTTTATAACCTAATGGTGGTGCATTTATTATGGTAGGTGAAGAATTTGTTTATAAGGGTTTTTCAAGTCATTTTCACTTATCAATTTGTGAGCAAAGCAATTTTCAAGTGCAGAGCAACCTAAGGCGATTTGACTTGTGATTCAGAGTGAATTGAAATATAGCAGAAGAATTTTGAGGTACTTGCAACCTATCAGTGAAGAACACCAAGCGGTATTTAGACAATCGAAGTGGTGAAGTGTGCACTGTATTGACAAACCCTAAATTTTAAAATTCTAAAAAAATTTATCAAAATTCTTGTTTATCAGTTATTCATGACTTTTGCATCACACTCCATTCCCAATGCACCTGTTGATACAATGGATTTTATCCAACAGAAGATGAAATACAATTCCCTATCCTAGATACCTGCTAGAGTCATAGTGGAAGATGATATCTCAGGGTACATTGATTCCAAATTGGAAGACCTAGGATCGCTAGTGATCCATTCCCAGCTAGATTTGCTCTATGGGGATGACAAAAAGATCGAACCTGAATATAGCATCCTGGAGAGGAAGAAAATTCACAATGTGGTGTATTTTCTTGAAGAATTCATGGAAGATCGCATACACATCATCCTGAGAAGAGTGCATGGAGACAAAATGTATCTCAAGAGGACACATGACATTACACCTAAAGCTATTCATGTTGTCACCAGTTTCTGCAACATGGGTGAGGTGCCAGCCCTAAGAAAAGTCATCAAGATTGAAATGACCAAGCTTACCAGTTATGTGAGTGACCAATAGAGAATGACCATCAACACCATCAAGGATAATTTGGTCAAGTATGCTTGCATGGTGATCGGATATCGGACGTTCTATGCTAGCAGAATAAACTTTGTCTCTACAGCTGCGATGAATGCCGCCTACATAACGATCATGGAAGATGCCTCATTTGATCTATGCACCTGTATGCATAGGCAACTTCTGGTAAACCTGAAGTCTATCAAATAGGACAATTCCTTAAGATTTAAATTTGGACAACTCTTGGTAGGTCTATTTTTCTACTTTCAAGGCTATTTTCCGAGAGTTGGTGATATTCAATGGTCTGTTGACCAACCGGTTACCAAACAAATCAGAGAAAGTCTTCAAGCGGTGGGAACTGGGTATCCTGAAGTCTTCAATAATTATTTTGATGAATTCAAGTGGAAGATGAGCCAGCGGATGAGAATATTTGGCGATATTGTTAAGAAGTATGAAGAGGACATCTGCTTTATCATCAGAGTAGATGAGTGCATAATGGAGGTGGTGGAGTCGAGAAAAGAAAAAGTTGAACCCATGGGATGTGAGGTGATGTATGACATGCTAGATGGGTATGCGTCTACCCTACTTGCCTTGCCTCTTGATCGAAACAAGAAGAGAATCGGTACCTACTTGGAAAGGGTAACATTGGTTGAAGAACCTTCAGTGAAGAAGGGAAAGGCAGTGCCATCGGTATCGGCACCAGTTACCTCTAGAAGTCCTAAAGTTACCAAGCAGTCATTGGCCAAGAAGAAACTAGAAGTTGCACCCACCAAGGTTTTTGAAAGAAAGCAGAAAATGAAGAGCAACTTGTTAGGTCTCCGAGACAACTGAGAGGGGGGGGTGAATCAGTTGTCTAATAAATTCAAACCAAAAACAACTTAACCAACTTAATGCTTAATACCAGTAAACCAGTTAAGTATGTCGGTAGACAATTTTATCAATTAATTGCTATACCGGTAAAGATTAATGTATGAAACATAAACACAAAGTCATGCACAACACATGAAACCAATATTTGTATGTGGAAACCCTGTAAGGGGAAAAACCATGGTGGGAAACCTTACCCACAATTAGATGATACTACTGTAAATAGTAAGTGTACATAAATGGGGTTTGCACATGCAGAAAGGCCAACAGCCTAGAGCTCACTCCTCAATCACAAAATGGGAGTCACACTGACTATAGTCGGATGGTTAAATCCAATAAGAATGTACTGCACAAAATAGCATCTTCATATGCTAGATTCAGTACCGGTGTAATGCTGATATGCTTTCACAAAAACCTAGCTTCACCTTCAAATGATGTCTATGTGTATTGCATTGCTTAATCTTGCATACACCTTCACATAATTCTTTTTTGCATTCCACACTTGATCTTACAAATAAGATCTTACCTTTATACCATAACCTAAGACCAATTTTAGTAGGTCGGCTCTAAAAGGTATTCCAATAAAAACATTTTACAAATAATATAATATCCGATGCAATAACTGATTGGACATGTCGGCTTAATGCATTTACAACAATAATTAATCATCTCCATAGCATGCCATGTTGATCTAGAAAAGATAAACCTACTGGTGTAACCCTAGGTAACCCTGGACCTATTTGCCGGTAAAAGCAAATATGCAAATATGAATATACCAATTATTAATTCATTAAGATAAGATGTCCACATGATGTCTTTGATATTACCAAGTGTCTTCCATATCATTTCAAGTGTCGGTGATCATTATATCCTATCGATGAACCATATACCAGTAACTGTGAAATAGTTACTTGCTTGTCGATGAATGCTGCTGGATCTTCAAAGTGCTAGTGTTTTAGTAGGTGTTGACATCAATGACAAAACCATACCAAAATACCAACAATCCCCCCCTTTGGCATTGATTGCAACAGAAGATGGAAAAACCAACAATCTCCAAAAAGATCATAACCAGAATACATAGAGTAATAGTCTCTCCCAAACAACAATCTCTCCCCATGGGAGCAATATGTGTTTCCAAAGTTTCCATACCAATCTCTCCAAAAGATAATGTTTTTTTCCATATATATCTCTCCCCCTTTGACATCAAATGCCAAAGTTATAATAAAACCAAGTTCATATAGAAAATACCAATCAATTTAATATACCAACTACTCCCACTGAGAAGTAGCTTGCACGTCAAAGACCAGAGTAAAAGATTTGTCTTTTAATTTTGTTGGTTGATGACAATCATCAACTATCTAAGTCTCTACCGATGGTGGTATGAATCCAAGCTGATCTCTGAGATATTCAAAAGTCTTATTAGGCAAAGATTTTGTGAAAATATCTGTAAGCTATTCTTTAGTATTCACATAAACCAATTTTATCTCCTTTTCTTCAACTTTTTCCCTTAGAAAATTTAGTTTGATAGAAACATGTTTTGTTTTAGAATGTAGTACTGGATTCTTAGATATATCAATTGCTGCAGTGTTATCACAATATATGGTAATAGGTTCCTTGCATTTTACCTTTATGTCTTTCAACATATTCTTAAGCCATAGTACTTGTATACAGTTAGTTGCTGCTGCAACATATTCTGATTCTACTATTGATAAAGATGTACAACTCTGTTTCTTACTCAACCAAGAATCTAGTCTGTTTCCAAGAAAGAATGCTTCGCCAGTGGTGTTTTTTCTATCGTCCACATCTCCTGTCCAATTTGCATCTATGTATGCACATAATTCAAAGTTTTCATCTCTAGGATACCATAATCCAAGATTTATAGTGCCTTGTAAGTATCGAAAAATCCTTTTTACTGCTGATTCATGATTTTCTCTAGGATTACTTTGAAATCTAGAAATAATACATACTGCATTCATAATATCAGGTCTGGTTTGTGTCAAATACAGTAAACCTCCTATCATAGATTTGTATCTAGTTGGATTAACAGGTTTAGATTCATCCCTTTGAGATAATTTGTCATTTGTAGTCATAGGTGTGCTTACTGGTTTAGAGTTCTCCATCCCAAATTTCTTTAGTAACTCTTTCATGTATTTGGATTGACTCAAGAATATACCTTTATCAGTCTATGAAATCTGTAATCCTAAAAAGAATTTTATTTCTCCAATCATAGACATTTCAAATTCTTGTTGTATTTTAGTAGAAAATTCCTTACAAAAACCATCTTCTCCTCTAAAGATTATATCATCAACAAATACTTCTATAATCAAGATGTCATCATTAGTTATTTTGTAATATAAATTGCTGTATGCACTTCCTTTAGTAAAACCAGTCTTTAAAAGATACTTATCCAATCTTGCATACCAGGCTCTTGGAGCTTGTTTTAATCCATACAGAGCTTTTCTTAACCTGCAAACCATATCATTGTCATCTGTCAAATAAAATCCATTAGTTTGTTCAATTTATACTTCCTCTTCAAGATCTCCATTCAAAAATGCACATTTAATATCCATTTAATAAACTTTGTAGTTCTTGTGTGCTGCAAAAGCCAAGAATAATCTGACTACATCAATTTTAGCTACCAGTACAAAGGTTTCATTGTAATCAACTCCTTCTTTCTGAAAATATCCCTTACACACTAGTCTTGCTTTATTTCTGACAACCTTACCATCTTCATTAAGTTTGTTTCTAAACACCCATTTGGTTCCAATTACATTTTTATCTTTAGGCTGGGGAATTGATGTCCAAGTGTTATTTTTCTCAATTTGTTCTAATTCTTCTTCTATAGCTTTAATCCCAAATTTATCTTCACATGCCTCATTAACAGATGATGGTTCAATTTGAGAAATAAGACATACCTCTTCATTTGCCAATCTTCCTCTTGTCATAACTCCTTTAAATTTATTTCCAATTATCTGATCTTCAGAATGATTCAATCTTACATACCGAGGTGTCTTTGTTTGTTGTTATTCTTCAATTATTGTGGAATCCTCAGATGGTACTGGGGTAATTGGATCTTCATTCTGTACTAGTGGATTTAGTGTAGGTTCATTTGTCACAATTTTTGTTCCCGGTTTCGAGTCTATATACCTTGAAGTTCCTCTGAATTGTTCATCAATTTTTACATTTGTACTCTCAACAATTTTCTGCAATCTCTTGTTAAAATATCTATATGCCTTGCTCTTAGATGAATAACCAAGAAATATTCCTTCATCACTTCTAGGATCAAATTTTCCAATATACTCATCTCTTCTAATATAACATTTACTTCCAAAAATTCTGAAATATTTAAGAGTAGGAGTATTACCAAACCATAGTTCATGAGGACTCTTACCGGTTTCACCTTTGATGTGAACTTTGTTGAATGTATAGACTGTTGTGCTGACTGCTTCTCTCCAATACACATGTGGTAAATTTTCTTCTGATAACATACTTCTTGCTACATCCAAGATAGTTCTATTTTTCCTTTCAACAACTCCATTCTGTTGTGGTGTCTGAGGTGCTGATAGTTGTCTTCTGATTCCATTCACTTCACAGAATGTATTAAAGTCCTTAGATGTGAATTCTCCTCCTTGATCTGATCTTAAGCATTTGATTTTCTTACCAGTTTCACTTTCAACCATTGCTTTGAATAGTTTGAACTTTCCAAGTGCTTCTGATTTTTCTCTGAGAAAAGTAACCCAACACATTCTAGAATAGTCATCAATGATTAGCATGAAATATCTATCACCTTGTAAGCTTTTAGTTCTAGTTGGACCACATAAATCAAAGTGAATCAAATCAAGAGCATTATTGGATTTTTCTGGAATACTTTTTAAACTATCTCTAACTTGTTTTCCAAATGGACATTCCTTACATATTGTATTCTAAGGTTTGACAATTTTAGTTAGATCTCTAATTGCCTTAATAGTACTGATCTTTACTATGCAATCAAAGTTTACATGATAGAGTCTCTTATGCCATAACCAACTTTCATCTATATGTGCAATCAAGCATGTCTTTTCAGTGTTATTCAAATGAAAGATATTACCTCTAGTCTGATTACCGGTTGCAATTTCCAAACCAGTTCTATTCATGATTTTACATTTTCCATTTTTAAATTGTAACTGAAAGGATTCCTTTCTCAACTAATTGACCAACACTTAAAAGATTATGCTTTAATCCTTCAACATAGTAAACATTGTCAGTGGTATGCTTACCATCAGGAGATATTGTACCCTTACCTTTGATTGAACAGGCTTTGTCATCTCCAAATCTTACTAAACCTCCATTGTATTCTTGAAAGTTCAAGAACTTACCTTTGTCTCATGTCATATGATGTGAGTATCTTGAGTCAATGATCCATTCATCCTTTACTTCAACTTTAGCTACTAGGGCTTGTTCTACCAGTTGAACAGTAGGTGTCGATTGATCTTTTGTTATAGCAACAAAAATCCATCCATTGTCTATTGGATCCTCATCAAAATCATCAATCACACCTTCATTAGCAATGTAACAAGATTTGTCTTTGTTCTTAAATCTGTATCTCTAAAATTTAGGATTAGGCTTGTATGTTCTTCTACCTTCTTCTCTTAGTCTAGCATGTCTATCAGGGCATCTCGAAGCCATATGACCAATCTTATTGCAGTTAAAACATTTAAAGGGTTCTTTACCTTCATATTTACTTCCAATTGGATCTTTAGGCATTTTCCTTGCAAATAGTGCTTCAAGTTCTTCATTTTCTTTCCTGCTTTCTTCAAGTTCTCTTGCATAAAAGGCTTTCCAATCAGATTTTTCAAATGATGGAGCAGATGATGTTGATGCTTTAAAGGCTAAATTTGTCTTAATAATAGCAATAAGACCAAATTCTTCAATTTCAAAACCTGAAAGTTTCCCAATCAATGCATCCCTAGTTACTAATGTATTAGGCATTGTTCTTAACTCATTTATAGTAGTAACCTTCATTTTATATGCCAGTGGCAATCCTCTTAAAACTTTTGAAACAATTTCATCCTCACTTAAGGTTCCTCCACAACATTTAATACCCAAAACAATTTCATTTACTGTCTACATAAAAGAAGAAATCCTTTCATCTTCTTCCATTTTCAAATGTTCTTACCTGACCCAGAAGCTTTCAAGTTTTGCAATTTTAACTGTGGAATCTCCTTCATTCAGTGTTTCCAAATGATTCCAAATAGCTTTAGCAGTAGACCTATTTGATAATCCCATGATATGTTGATCAGATAATGTGCTCAAAAGTGCTTCTCTTTCTTTGCAATGATTTTCCTCATCTTTAGCCAAGGTAGTTGGACTGGGCTGACCAGGTACAACAACAATGTAACCTTTCTTTGTAACTTCCTAGACATCTTTACCAATGCAATTTAGATGTGTCTCCATTCTGATCTTCCATATACCATAGTTGGTTCCATCAAGTTTAGGACTGTCCTTCCTGAAATAATTAGTAGACATTGGATCTCCTCAAGCTATTAAACTTCTGCAAAAGAGGACTAAGCTCTGATACCAATTGTTAGGTCCTGGAGACAACTGAGAGGGGGGGTGAATCAGTTGTCTAATAAATTCAAACTAAAAACAACTTAACAAACTTAATGCTTAATACTGGTAAACCAATTAAGTATGTTAGTAGACAGTTTTAATAGTTAATTGCTATACCAGTAAAGATTAATGCATGAAACATAAACACAAAGTCATCCACAACACATGCAACCAATATTTGTACGTGGAAACCCTGTAAGAGGAAAAACCACGATGGGGAACCTTACCCACAATCAGATGATACTATTGCAGATAGTAACTGTACATAAATGGGGTCTTCACATGCAGAAAGGCCAATAGCCTAGAGCTCACTCCTCAATCGCAAAATGGGAGTCACACTGACTATAGTTGGATGGTTAAATCCAATAAGAATGTACTACACAAAATAGCATCTTCATATGCTAGATTCAGTGCCGGTGTAATGTTGATATGCTTTCACAAAACCTAGCTTCACCTTCAAATGATGTCTACGTGTATTGCACTACTTAATCTCACATATACCTTCACACAATTCTTTTTCGCATTCCACACTTGATCTTACAAATAAGATCTTACCTTTATACCATAACCTAAGACCAATTTTAGTAGGTCAGCTCTACAAGATATTATAATAAAAAATTTTTACAAATAATATAATATCTGATGCAATAACCGATTGAGCATGTCGGCTTAATTCATTTACAACAATAATTAATCATCTCCATAGCATGCCATGCTAATCTGGAAAAGATAAACCTGCCGGTGTAACCCTAGGTAACCCTGGACCTATTTGTCGGTAAAAGCAAATATGCAAATATGAATATACCAATGATTAATTCATTAAGATAAGATGTCCACATGATGTCTTCGATATTACCAAGTGTCTTCCATATCATTTCAAGTGCTGATGATCATTATATCTTGTCGGTGAACCATATACTAGTAATTGTGCAATAGTTACTTGCTTGTCGGTGAATGCTGCTGGATCTCCAAAGTGCTAGTGTTTTAGTAGGTGTTGACATCAATGACAAAACCATACCAAAATACCAACACAACTCACCAGATTATAAGGATACAGAACCTAAAGTGCAGCCTAAAAATACTAGGCAAACAAGGAAGAAGGAAAAGACAACCAACAATGAACCAGCATCATCAGCACCGACAAATATAGATATTTCCTCTTACAAACTATTGTCTTCAAAATCTGACTCACTTCAACATCCTTATAATAAGATGATCAAACTCTGTGCAAGAGAGATGTTAAAGGGAAGGAAACTCTTAGGACAACATATGAGAAGGTTTGATTTAACCTTCTACACTTTGGACTTATTCAGAGTCCAGGCAGGTATACCTTTGTGAACTGGATTCACACTTTCAAAAGATAAATCCACAACAAACCAGTCCAAAAAACCAGTGGATCTATTCACCTTGAAACTAACTGAAACAAAGGAATTAAAATTATACTCATATTCAGTATTTTGATCAACAAAACATGCAATAAACAACTTCAATCAATACCAGTGCCTTATCCAAGGTCACAGAGTCATCTAAACTTAGATAATACTCCCCAAACAAAATATCTTTACGCATCCCATTGGCTTGGCTTCTGTTAATCCTTATACATGCCTAACACTTATAAGAATTTATGCATACCAAATTAAACTATGATCATCAAGATTCAAAGTTCCCTCCAAAGAGTTTACTGGTAGGAGTGATCCCCGCATCTTTAAGTTCCCTCCTAAAGAGAAAAGCCAGCGAGCACATCTACTGAAAATAGCCTTGCTACCCCATTCAAACAAAATAGCCCTAGATTATTCATGATGAAATTAGTAAACAAATTGTAAACACATTTGAAGACAATACAAAGCTTTACTCAAAACCGCTGGTCTGTATATTGATATTATCTTCAGAAAAGTATTACAAGAAGCTTTTGAATATTCCCCATTAGACTTAGAAAAGCTCAGATAAATTTCTGTAACGTTTTCTTACAATTCTTTTGTGATCCCCCTCTCTCTTGTCCTGGTATCCATTTATAACAACATGGACGCACAAAGCTTCAAACTTTTCGAGGAGAGTTTGTTACAATCATTTCTTTCAAAACAAAGAAGTTACAAAGCTTTTCACAAAAATAGTTACAAGTTCTTTTCAGCCTCTGTAGCTTCTTCAATAGTCTATTTGGTTATAACTTCTTCTATCTTTTCAAGAGCGCTCTCTAACTGTTCTGGACTATGGGTGGCATATTTTGTTGTCCACTCATCATACACATCATCGGTCGGCGATGAAAAATTAATCACTTTAGTCTTAGCCTTGGTCAACCTTTTCCAGGAGTTTCTCATTTTGTTGACTTCTGAATTGAGAAAACCATAATGTGTCTTAATTTTCTCTATCTCTTGTATTGTCACAACAAAGAAGGAAGCATCATCTAGATCAATAATTCCCTTAATTCTTGCTGACAGTTTGGCTTCTACCTCCTTAAGCCACATTTGTTTGTCCTTCAGTTAATCTGGACTAGCAAAAACTCCTCGGAGCAACTCAAAAACTTGATCAGCATATTCCTTTTTGCACAAGTTGACTTTCCTATCAACATTATCCACCCCTGCTACCAATTGTACTAAATCTTTAGTGATGTCAAAAGTGGATCTAATGATAGGACTGGCCCTTGCTTCATCACAAGATACACACATAAACTCTAAATCCTGCTCCCTAGGCCTCCATTTGTCAAAAATTGGTGTCAATATGGCCTTGTCTCCCTTGACCTCATTCCACATATCCAAAATTTTACCTACATTACTGTATAGAAATGAGGCATTCACGGTATCTGCAAAACTAGTGACAGTGGCCTTCACTCTATCCTCATAGTTCTTTACATACATGGCTTGGGCCTGTTTTATATTCTCTAAATCTTGAGGAGTAATCTCAATCATTTGGGAGCTAGAAGGTGGTGGAGACAGTGGGAACTCAATAATAGGGCTGGTAGGTGGAGGTCTGGCAGAAGAAGAGGAGATCATCAGTGTTGAGGATTCACCATGATGATACTGTCCTACTAGTTGCTTCTATAATTTAGCAATGATGTTATCTCTGTTCCTTACCTCTTCTTGAGAATTAGTGTAAGCTTTCAAAATTGTCTCTAATTTAACCTAGAGATCTGCCTTTTCCTTAGCTTCCCTTTCTGCTACTGCAACACTTAATTTTGCAGTTTCTAGTACAGTGCTAGCAGCTTCCACTACCCCAGTAGTCTGCACCCTCTTTATCATCATCCCCCCAAGGTAACTTGACATTGAGGTGTCCTTATTCTTCTTATTTTCATCTCTTTTCAGAGACCACATGACTAATGTAGCATTGTCTTTATTGAAAGTGACTCCCTCCATAGGTTTAGTCTCCTTTCTTACTGCTTCCAGGACTAGAGCATCTGCTATATCCCATTTGGGGAGAATAAGTACCCTAGCCTTCGCCACCATGTCTCTTCCTTGCTGAGGAGTGATGGTCTTAAATTCTTCAACCATTTCTTGCTTTATTTCTTCCTCAATTGTAGCTGGGTCTTTATGAGGCTACTCACCCTTCCTTTTCTCGCACCTTGCATTGTATTTATCAATGCTCTTCTTCCACACAAATTGCATGAATGCTTCTGATGTGATGAAATTGTCATCAGCTTAGATATCTTCACTAGCTCACTTGATCTCAGGATCCCATTCTTGGCCTTGAATTCACTAGTAGTGATATTCATTTCAGCAGCTAAGGGCTCTTCTGGCATTCCTTCCTCTACTTCATCATAGGTGTAGGCAATCTCCCCTAGACTGCCTAACTGCAATAGTTGTTCAGCTACTGCCTGTTCATCTCCTATATGGACAGGTGATTGAGATGGGGAGTACAAAGGTTCTTCAGGTTGTACCTCTTTTCCCACTCTTTGTTTCTTTGGGCTACCAGGGATTTCAATAACATCATGTATCTTCCTTTTACCTTTAGAGGCAGAGGGCTCCCCTGAAGTAGGCATAAGTACACTATAATTAGACTTCTTATGCAGCATATAATTACTCGAAGGGATCGGCCTAGCAGATGCAGACCTATTCAAAATCAATCTTGCTTTCTTAGGGTTATTCTTGATTACAACCTCCCTCTTTTCTTTTAGTGTTTGCATCACCTCCTCAAAACTAAGAATCAAAAACTTCATCTTCTCCTCGAAGGGGTGAAAGCTAGACAAAGGGTCATAGCTTATGTCGAGTTGGTGCACCAAGTCTAAGGTCTTCTTATAGGCTATCCACTTTTCCTTTCTTAGCTCTTGTTCATCTAAATCAAATTCATTCCTGATGAGGTCTTCAGGGAACTGAAATTGATGGGGTTTAGCTTTGCATACAACCCTCTTCCTAAACATACCATTGAAAAAATCTTTGGGGTCAGCACACCAAGAGACTGTAGTTGATAAATGATATGGCTGGAGGAAATCTCCAAAACATTTCCAACCTCCTTTGGTTATGACAAATTGGTGTGCTACGGTAATTGTAGGGAAAATTGTCCCTTTACCTCTACCTGTCAATTCTACCTCTTGCACAGCATCGTTCTGCCTAAGTATCTCTGCAATTCCCACTTTAAGAGGGACCTGATAAGGTAACAAAAATGGGGTACCTGTGAAACCATATATTCTGAAAACTGTGGAAATAGGGTATAGGTAAATATCACCCCAATTGTGGACAATTTTTATGTCCTCTGCAAACTCTTGTGGCCTAATGAATTCCAAAAGCACCTTAGGGAATCTTGGGTTTTCCAAATAGATAAGTGTCCTGATTTTTGATGCAAAATATTTATCAAACCTTAGAAAACTTGCATCTTCTCTGTCCCATGATAGAACTGTGCTCCATAATTGTACTGGCATCTTTTCTCCATCCTTCTCTTTTACAAGGTCCATCCCACTTGCAAAATAGTCACCACCCTTGAATAAAAACAAATGCATAAGAAGGGAGTACCACCCGAAGGGCCTATCTACTTTCCCGTTCCTAATCCCTATCAATCCATTATGGATAGCATCAGTAATAGAAGAAGCATAATCAAAAGTTATTGCCACAGAAGGATTCAAAATCTGAGCAACCATCAACATGTAGTGAGTAGGCATACTTGCTTCAGCATCTTCCCCTAGGATTTGGCATAGTGACCAGTATAATCCTTTAGCCCTAAGGGTAAACAAATTTAGAGAAAAGGGCTCTTCAGTATTAGGTCCCACAATAGTCAACCCGCCTATCTTCAAAAAGAATTGTTTGAGAGGCCCATTTCTTAGGTGATTTCTTTGCACATTATACACCTGAGGTAGTGATTTAAAATCAATAGGCTCCAAAAAATTAGTGTATTCACTTAACCCAAAGGCATTCCTGAATTCCTCATTGTTAATTTCAATGAGGGTCTTCCCACTAATATCTTTAACACTCCTTGAAGTTGGGTCATAGCTATGTGCAATCTAAGTTAGTAGATTTGCATCAAAGAAAACCCCGGGAACCACCAACTTTCCAACATCCAATTCACATATACTGTTCTGAGGGGCTGGAGAATTTCTCATACTAAACCCAACCTTGAATAATCCCAACCTAGACATCCCTACTTGAGGGTCTCTTAACCAACTCCCCTTATCATATAAACCCTCTCCTATTTTCAGGCGAGAAGTTTTTGGCACCAATTCTTTCATTTTGGAAGCCACATTAGTTGACAACGTCAACTGTTCAAGGAAATCATCACAAATGGCCCTCTCATGATAATTGACTTTTCCTGAGAACTCCCTTTTAGGTGCCATCTCTTTTAGAAAATTAAGCAAGCGATTCAACAATCTCCCTCAATTGTTCTATGACAAATTAAAACCTCAGTAAAACACACACAATTAAAAAATGATGGTTGAACAAGAGTATAGAGAAACCTGCTTGTACTCGAAGGAATTAACTCTAAAATTGAAGAAGTCCACTTTGCAACTGCTTCTTTACAAGTGCACTTTAGAATGATATCTCAATTCAATTGATACGAGATCATATATGGCGGTTGGGCTCTTAACTCCGACATTGATTCCATATGCTTGGCCGTCCCTTCAGAATTGAATTCATGAAAGAATTCAAAATTTTTGCTCCAACGGGTCACAATGCCCATGCATTTTCTCTTTTCTCTATTTCGCAAAACTTAATTTCTTGGCAACTTTACTTCGCGAAATAACGCCAGCCGTTCGATCAAATGAGAGTTGATCGGTCTTTACACTAGCTTAGTACTTCTACCCTTTTCACTGAGCCCTATTTCGTTTCGCCATTTTGCAAGTGTTATCCAATGAGCACTTTACCTTCACAGAACTACGTGAGGCGTCGGATGGGACCCAAACTGTACGGCCTTTAACCTTTACCTGGACAGTTAACCTTTTCACTAACCGCACCTTCACCTAACAGCTACCGGGTTTTCGCTATTTCACATTGCTTAATTTGCATTCAACTTTAGGCTATGAAATAGCGCCAACCATCGGATCAAACCACACTTGATTGTCCTTTAAGTGAAGACTCTTATACTGACTTGCTTACTCCGTTCCTCCTCTGGTTACTGGATACCACATGGCACCTAACCATTTGCCCCAGGAAACTTATTGAGTTTAAATTTGAGTCAACAACATATTATACCCCCTTTTAAAACTATTGGTTCCACCTTGGCACCTTCAATCTTTGTGGAAGCCACATGTTCATGTACACGTCACTGTTTAGCCTAGCATCAAAATGAATCTCCTTTACTTTTGCCATTTCACTGAGCATATCCTTCAAGCATCTTACAAGTGCGAAATAGCACCAGCTGTTAGATCAAACCATACTTGATCATCTTTTACACTTCATGTTCTCTTTGCCTTTAAGAATGAAAAACCTTTTCGCCATTTCGTAAGGGTTAAAACGCGAGCACTTCACCTTCGCGAAATAACACGGGTTGTCTGATCAAATGAGAGTTGATCGATCTTTACACTCTAAATGTTTACCTACAAATATGGGCCCTCTGACTTAACTCTAAATACCTAGCATCTAGTCACCTTTCAAGCTGACATGTCGATCTTTGATTTGCTGAGAGAAAAATATCAAGTTCCTCTCTATTTTCACCACTTGTATCTATCAAAATACCTTTATCCCGCGGTATCTTTCTTCTCTAGGACCCACCTTCTTTGAAACTCTCAGACCCGCTTCACTGACTGTTGCATTTTCTACCACATGCCATCGTCTTACTCGCCTTTAGGACTAACTAGACCATCCACTTGGAAAGCCACATCATTTCACGATTTCGCTAGTCTTAAACCACAAACCATTTTGTCTTGCAAAATAGTGCGAACCGTCCGTTCAAAAGAAACCTGATCGATCATTACACTAACAGCCTTGGCTCCACACTGGGTCCTGCTTCTTTATTGACTACGTGCTACCATGTGGCACTCGGCCACTAGCTTAAAAAAAATTTCACGTTCAACCCAACGTCGGCCGCATGTCTTCCTTTTATACCGTCGATTCCACCTTGGCGGGCCCATGACTTCTTTTAAAACCATGTGTCCATGGACACATTACCATTTATCACAACACATGGATGGTCCTCTCTTACTTTTGCTATTTCGTAGGGTATAAAGCATAAGCATCTTACCCTTGCGAAATCACGTAGGCCATTAGATCATTTTCTAGTTGCTCAGCGCTTAACCACCTGAATAGACTCCGATTAATTCTTGACACTTGTATCTGCCAGGTCATCCCCTATCCTGCGGCCTGACTCTCTTCTGGGACCCGCCTCTTAACCTTTAATCCCTACTTGCTGACTATTGTAGCTTATGCCATGTGCCACCATTCTACTCACCTCCTTGACTAGCTAAACCGTCCATTTGGCATGCCATGTCATTTTCGCAACTTCGCTGGTTTTAAACCACACGCAACTTCGCCTAACGAAATAGCAAAAGCCGTAGATCCATTCACGAGAAGCACACTTCTTACTGGGTCTGACAACTTTAGGAGAAATATATATAAGGGCTAAATTTTTTGCGATTAGTTCACATGACTGCCTAGGCAAAAGACAAGGGGGAACACTTCTCACAAACCCAAGACCCATTACTTAAGTGGATAAAGTAATAAGGAATTAGAAACCGGGGGTTTTCAATACTTTGCAAAGCAAAAGGAGAATTTTGAAATTAAAACCCTAAAAGCCCTAAGACCTAACGAAGAGCTGAACCAACTGAAAGCAAGATTAATTCAAAAATTCAAAAATTTAGCCAACTCATGGGAAAGGCAAACCCCTTCTTTTAAATAGTGATAACACAAACCATTGACACATTGTCAAAGGACTATCAAGAATGTTAGGAGAAAAGTGCTGAGTGATTTAATAGATCATTTTGATGATTTTAATGATAATGAAAAGGAGGAAGTTGAATAGGAAGTTATTCAATATCTATGTATTAATGACTAATCACCATTAGAAATTAGATCTGTGACACTAGATTCTTTATACAATTATTTAGATAACAAATGGCGCATTGCCATTGAAAAAGAATAGGAAATAAGAGAGGAAATCTTTGCACAGTATTTTCTTGATGTGTCGAATTATGAGCTTTATGAAATCATGGATAAGTACAAAGGCCTCTTCTTCATGAGAAAAAGAAGACTCTTGTTACTGGAAGGAAAAGTTTTTGAAGTGGTGAAATATACACACTCCCATGCCAAAGCCACTCTGAGGCTGCACCAAGTGTCTAAAACCAACAAGAAGGCTGAACAAGAACCGGAAATGGGAAAACCGGATGAGGTATATGACAGTGAAGGTGAACTGGTTACTGAACAAATGGACACTATTGACATTGATTCTTTAGATGGTGAAGATGTCACTCTAGATGCAACAAAGGAAAAGGTTGATAAAGAGAGAGTGGACAAGGAAAAATAGGATAAAGAAAAGGTAGAGAAGAAGAAACAGGACAAAGAAAAGGCTGACAATGAGCAAGTTGAGAAAGAGGAAAAGAAAAATAAAGATGAAGAGAAGAGGAAACAAGATGGAGAGAAAAAGAAACAGGAAGAAGAGAAGAGGAAACAAGTAGAAGAGGAGAAGAAGAAAAGAGAGGAGCAGAAGAAAAAAGAAGAAGAGAAGAAGAAAAAGGAAGAGGAGAAGAGGAAACAGGAAGAGGAGAAGAAGAAAGAAGAAGAGAAGAAAAAAGAAGAAGATAGAAAGAAGGAAGAAGAGAAGAAAAAGAAAGAAGTAGAGGAACAAAAGAAGGCAGAAGAGGAAAATCAAAGAGCCAAAGAGAAGAAGGAAGCAGCAAAGAGCACACAAGTGGAGACACCAAAGGTCAAGCCAAACTGGCTGACATCACCAGTCATATTGACCTCCAATCTGCAAATGAATCGAAGTTGCTCCAAGGAATTAAGCTTGCACAAGAGTTATTGGAAGCATTAAGGAGGAAAAAGGAGCAAGATGTTATTCAAACTGTGATTCAAACTCTTACCAGTTTGATTCCCGATACTAGCCTCCCTAGTACCGATTCCTCTCTAGCCTAGCTAAAACTTCTATGTACAGTTGTGGAGGACTAGGTACAATGCCTGGAAGAGGTTGCTGAAGCTAATGCACAAAAGAAGCATCAAAAGGAACTAAACACTGCCTTAGTGAAGAAACAGAACGAGTTCTGGTCTGAACTTCAGAAAGAACAGAAGGACATAAGAGATGCTATGGATGAGGGAAAACTACTGCTCAGTAAGATAAGCCAACCCCATCATTTTTGTGATGATGTGCTTGCATAGAAGGAAAAAATGTAATCTGATTCGTAGGCATTTATAAGAACCTTTAAGATGCCCTATGATTCCTTCACTACATATGGGCAAACTATTCATCGGTTTAAGCTCTAGTCTACCAGAATTGAAGTAGAGATTTGTAACTAGACGAGAGATTTGAAGGAACTTCAACTGGTTCTACTACCCAAACTACAAATACTTAAGAAATGCTATCTCAATCTGGACACCTTAACGATCACTCAACAGATGAGCACAATTGATGCCATGGAAGAACAGGTATCCCAAATGTAAACAGAAAGTGAGGTGGCTACCTCATTACTTGAATCATGGTCTTTATCCATGAAGACTTTTATGTAGGATTTTAAATCAGTTTTTGATACGTTTCACTCATTACTGTCATAAACATTTATTATATTAATGATAATGAGAAACAAGGGTTATTCTACAGTACTTTGTCATTGTTGGAAAAGGGGGTGTAGTATTTTGTATTTAAAATTTTGGTGAATGATATGTATACTGTCATGTTATTTCTCTAAGGCAGTAGTAGACATTGTATTTTCTGCAAAAAGGAATAGTGTATATGCTTAGGGGGAGTAATTTTTATTATGGCATATTTTTGTTGTAAAACACTTAGATGTCAAAATTTTCCTAAGTGTTGCCATCAATGCCAAAGGGGGAGATTGTTGGCATTTTTGAAGATTATTTTGTGATTGTCATTGATGGACACACACTTGCATTGAGATCACTTTTATATGTATGAGTTATTCTCAACCAGTATTTGTTCCAACCGGTATGATGCATTATAGTCCTTAGACTATTGGTGCTTTGCAGAAAGTGTTTACCAATCTGAAGCAGTATGTTGACCCCAAGCGGTTCGAGGATCTCAAGTGGTATGAAGGATCAAAGTGGCAGAACACATATTTCCCAATCTTCATTATGTCAAACCAGCAATCAGTATTTTGCTTAAACCGGTATTTTGTATGAACCGGTAATACTCTATGATGAGTTACCAATCGACATTTTGTGATGAGTTAACATCCACTGATTGTTTGACGGTGCCGACACTTTAACGGTGTTTTTTGTGTCATGTTATAGAATATGTCTAGATGCATTGAACCTAGGAAATTGTATTGTAATCCTATTGGACCAACATGAAATCAGATTCCTTTATAAGGATATCATGTTGGCATTTTTGATGATTATGTTGTGATTGTCATTGATGGACACACACTTGCTTTGAGATCACTTTTTGTATGTATGAGTTATGCTCAATCAGTATTTGTTCCAACCAATATTATGTATTATAGTCTTTAGACTATCAGTGTTTTGCAGAAAGTGTTTACCGATCTCAAGTGGTATGAAGACCCAAAGTTACATGTAAACCTCAAGCCATTCGAGGATCCCAAAGTGGTATGAAGGAACAAAGTGGTTGTTATCATTCTTCCCAGTCTTCATTTTGACAAATTGGTAATTGGTAAAATGTGTGAACCAGTAATCGATTAAATGTATGAACCAATATTACTCTGTGATGAGTTATCATCCACCGACACTTTGGCAGTAATTTTGTGTCGTGTTACCAAATGTGTCCAGATGCACTGAAACAAGGAACATGCAATGTAATCCGACATGAAATCAAATTCCTTTATAAGGACATCATGTCTAAGGTTTTAGTAGTTGTTAGGGTTTGAGGTGGTTGATGAGGTTTTTGTATGTGCGATCATAGAAGAAGATTAGGTCTATGTGAAGAAATAGAGTGTGGAGATATTGAAGACTGAAGTAATGCTAAATGTGCATTAACAATGAGCTATCAAGGATCTAACCAAGCATACGGTGCTAGTATCTAGATCACTCACTTGTTGATTACTCACATCTTCGACAAGTCTGAAACCCTTAACCGAGTAGGCCTGGCAAAGCCTTTGTAAATACTCTAACAAGGTGGTTCACAACTATGGATCTAAAATCTTCTCACAAAGTAGTCTTTAATCAGACATATCTCCTAACAGAGATCAAGATTCCTAACAGGATCTGTTCTGGTGAAAAACATTGTATGACCTTAACCGATCTGGTTTCTATTCTGCAGATAGTTACTAGTGAGTTTCATCTCATCGTGGTTTTTCCCATTTGGGTTTCCACATCAAAACCTCTTGTGTTATGGTGATTGTGCTCTTGTGGGTGAATGCCTTATTTTCTATTTGGTTTGCATTTGTTTTAACCGATTTGTTAGTAAATCTATTGTACCGGTTTACTGCTAAACTGTTTAAGTGTTTGAGTTTAGTATTTTTTGGTATACTAATTCACCCCGCCCTCTTAGTATTCATCATTGTAGGTCTGAATTCGCTTAGTGAAGTACCAGATGTCTAACCAACTTCCTTTACTATCTCAGTGCTTGCAGTACTAGCAACCAATTTGCTTGAATCAACCTCCGTGGATCAGTCTGAGTTTGCATTTCAACTAGCAATGGTTTAGGCCTCTAAGTGATTACCAATTTTTCTATCTCAACATGTACCTGTGTATCTACTAGTTTTTCTGATGGTTTCTTAGTATTATATATTGCCAGTATCTTGGTGTTATCCACTCCCGATATCTCTGTCTCTATCGGTTTTACTGTGCGAGAATATACATTACCAGTATTTGTTCCACTGTCCAAAGGTTTCTCTGTATGTACTGTTGGGACTAATTAAAATTGAGTCAAGTTTAGAGGCCCAATCCAAAAATTTGCTCTGAATACCTAAATGAGTCAGTTTGAAGGGCCTAGTTTGCAAGAGGGTAAAATGGGGCCAGTTGATTTTCAGAGGGTAAGGATCGGGATTCATGTCCCACACCTTTCATTTGGCCTATTCAGTGATGAGCAACTTTCAGAATTCAGTTTGGAGAAGTTTATCAAGTACCCATTTCGAGGGGTGAGCTGAAAGTGCATTCTAGGCACAAGTGCAAATTTTATTGAGTAGCCTACTTTGAGTGATTACATCTTTTTCCCTATTGATCGTCATGGAGAAATTAAAAATGGATTCAATTGTATGCATAAATGTGAGTCAACATGCAAAATTTCAAGTCCTTATGAATCCGTTTGCTCAGTTTTCAAAGCTAAATCCGTTTGTAGTTTGTGATGTTTGCACAAGTGTAAAAATGTCTTGGTGAGCTTCATGTCAGAATTTTTGTTCTGGGATAATGTTGGTATAAATGGTGAGCTACATTTCAAATTTCAAGCTTTTATCAATCCGTTTGGTCGGTTTTCAAAAGGACTCATTTTGCCATTAAATTCAGTTATCCGCACTTCCAGTGTTAGATCAATTAATGTAGCCGTTTTGGTGAGCCCGCCGTTTGCACCCTGTTAGTCAGGTGATCAAACTGAGAATTCAAAGATTTAATATGTACTTAAAGGTACCTATGTTCCGAATTTGAGAGCCTACGGAGGTCGTTTGATATTTTTGAGAAAGGCATCATGTGTTGCCAGAACATTGACTTCATCAGGGCCGCAGTGTCGACAAAGACAGTTGGTCGTTTTCGGAAATTAATATCTCTTCGCTCGGGACTCATCTTGAGAAACTGTTTGGTAGATGTCATCCTTGTAAATCAAAGTACATGTCTGTCAGATGGTGAGCTCCAGAAAGGTGTTTTGACAGGTTTGAAAATTACGTCATCGCGATTAAATGCGAAAATTGTGGCGTAATTGCCTCAAGGATGTAAAATGCAATTTTATGATCCGAAAATGGTGCCGATCATTTCCAGAGGTATGTTTGAGGTCCGTGAAGATATTCCAGAGGCCAGTAGCTTGAAAATGAAATTTTTTTTAGTCGGACCCACTTTGGGGCCCGACCTGGCTCATGCCTGTGCCTTATTATTTTTATTGGCGACTTGGCCTTATGAGCATTCCCAAAATAATGTTGACATCCATGGTTGGAGTTGAATACTTATATGTTTCCCACCAGAGGATAGTGCAAAATGAAGATACCTCTTATGGTCAAAACAAACAAGGCATTTTACATGCCAGATATGAGAAATGGAGGAGAAGATGTACTGTCAACGCGGAGTTCAAAAGTAGAGGGATTGGTTGTATAAAAGCTAGATCTTCTTGTGATGACATTAAGTTAGCAAATGAATTCAAACTGGATGGAGTTAGTCCTCACTTGCCAAGTGAATATTATGCCTCATGGATGGAAGACTATTCTTCAGCATTAAATGGCACAAAGAATGGCAGTGTAAGAAATAGAGACCAAATATCCTCCTTGCTGTGGTATGTGGGGTTTTGTGTTTTCAAATTAATGCATATTGGCAGTCAATGTTCTTCTTGGTGGAGTGGTGAATGAAGAAGCAATTAAAACATTCATAGAAAATGCAAATTAGATTGTGTCTTCCCTCTCTCACATGCCCTCTTTTCTCATCTTCCCTCTTTGTTGAATGTGTATTGTTTGGATGGCAAAACAGTTACAGCAAGCAATATATTATTACCAGCAGACAATATGAAATATTAGCAGCAAATGGAGGTTTGCAACCTACGTGGCATGGTGGAAGACTTTTTTAAAGTCTTAAACAAATGCAAATTGGCTATTGTAAAGCCATCTTCCCAAAGTCCATGTGGTGGGTGAGTTGCAGAAATAAAATGAAATTTTGAAGAAGTTTAAACAGCAGATGCAAGCACCAGTTTCTCCCCTTCATGGATAATGGAGGAGGAGTATGGAAACTTTCAAAGTATTTAAGACATAGAGAAAATGACAATGCCAACGTAAAATTGCAGTCTCTCCTCCATCACGTGGTTGTTTGGAAGTCAATAAGATGCAATGGCAATCATAGTTAAACTCCTCTCTCACATGCCCTCCTTTCTCTCCTTCAAGTTGTGTGTATTGTTTGGAAGGCAAAAACTACAGTAAGTAAATTACTGTTGGCTGGACGTGGTGTTGTGAGGGGGTAGAAGTTTTCTAAAAATAATTGCATTTGGCTGGCTGTAGAGCCACTTCCTCCCCCACATTAAATCCTTGGTCAATATAAAGGTGAGTATAAACAGCAGCATAATGTTTTTTCCCAACTAATGCAAATGGCAAGTGTAAAGCATGAAATCCACAACCTCTGCCCGTTTCCTCCTTAGCATGGTATTTGGAAGGTGTTTCAAACTTCCAGGCAGATGCACTCAGCTGAAAACCTTCAAAAAATGGAGCTACAAGCAAAACCACAATATCCCACATTGGCTGGGAAGTGGGCCATTTTGGTATTTATATGCAAAAACGCACAGTAGTATAATGTCTAAGTCTTAAAGGCTTTTGACACAAGGTGCCCATGGGCGCCCAAGGCGGGCCCATGCGTGAGCATGCTTCCCGAGGCGATGGAGGAGTTGACTGGACGAAGACCAAGTGGACCCACGCAGGCACGCTTCCTGAGGCAGGTAGGCAAAATTTTTTAGATGAAGGCCGGGTTAACGAGCGAGCAAGTCCGAGAGAGATCAACGGTGCGCGCTATTTCGCGAAGGGAAGATGCATGTCGTTTAAACCCCGCGAAATAGCGAAAGTGAACAAGAGCCGTCCACGTGTCGTGATAGGTGGCAGTCCAGCAGGCGGGTCCCGGTGAGGTGGCACACAGTTGGCGCACAGGTGGCAGTCCAGTGGCGATGACATGGCGGCCAAGTGGCAGTGACAAAGCAGATGACGTGGCGATGATGAGGTGTCATCCCAGGTGGCATCCGGTCAACCCCATCAACCAATCAGAGGCCGCCACGTGGCAAGGCATCAGAGCACAAATGGAGGCAAAAATCAAATTTAAAATGATTAAATGATATAGTTTAAACTATAGAGAAATTCGAAAAATTTAAATGATGGGTCCGTGTTGAGGATTAATTCGCCCAGGGCTCAATTTTTTGCCAAAGTATAAAGTGTTATATGTTTTTGGAAAGCTCTCGGAGTGAGGAATCTGAATATGAGGTTAATTTCGGCAAATGTGGGATATTTTGGATGCAGTTTTCACGGGAACGAAATTCAGTTAGAGAAGGGACACTTGGCAATTTAGTTACAGATTTGATTTGGTTCCCTCTCTCTTTTAATTCCGAATTCTTCTCAGTTGTAGGGGTTCCAGAATTCTGTGAGGAAGTGCTCCAATTTTCATGGCTTCCATTTTCTGAAATTCTTGACCCAAACTTGTAAAGTTCTATGGATCTACTCAGGGTATAGAGGCTACATTGCAGGATGACAGATTGTTTTCTAGTTGCAGGTCTTACTTGTGTCAGGCATGAGTAAATTTCCCATGATATTGTCTCTGTGATATGTTTTTTCATTATTATGAATTCAATCCTCAAGGAGGATGAAATTTGTCATCTCAAGGAGGTTGTGTGACTGTTTATAGGTATCCTTCAAGGAAGGTTTTAAATTCTATAGTCAGTCATAAATGATGAAATGTATTTCCAGATCTGATAAATTTGTGAATGAATCAAATAGTGCATTAATATCAGGTATTGGTGCATGAATATCTTGTTTAAGGAAAACAAATTTGCATCTATGATTCATATTTGCAGTTCTGTTTGTAACTCTATTGCCCAATGAACAAGGCACTGGTCTTGCAAGTTTAGGGATGGTTTCAGATCAACATTTTAAAAGACAAATCTGTTTCCCTTTATGTTTAGGGGTGTGTTCTTCTCATTCCAAGCTCTGTTTCATCCTATTGTTTGTACAAATCTAGCCAATCTTTAATGTTTCCTAACCTGGTGAGCTTGTGAAATGATCTATCTGCTTAATGTTGATGCAGTTACGTGTCTGTAATTGTTGTATTTGGTGCATCAAGAGGGTGTCCCCCCTAGGTCTAGCAGAACCTGAAGTGCAGGAGGATCAATTAGGGTCCTATGTTATGTTGTCCAAGCCCTGATGTGTTTTGTAGACTGAAATTGGCCATTTCATAGAAAGATTTGCAGGTGTTCTTGGGTTATCACTTTTGGTGAACAACAAAAATGGTGACTCTGCTGGGGATGTAACAATGTTTTATAATTGCATTATTTAGTAAGGTTGAGAAAAGTTCTAGTAACCTTGTTGATTGCAGTCAAACCCACGAGTCTAGCTAAAATTCATTTGGGGAAGAGTCTTAGAAGTGTACAAATCTGAAAGTCATTTTCAGATTTGGAAGTGTTTACCCTGGAAATTCTTGTTGCTAAGACATTTGAAAAATATTATGTGACTCTGCTGTGTGGTGAGACCCAGAAATCTGAAAGTGTTCAGAGTGAAGATCAGTGGTAAAGTTTTATTCCTCTTCAAGGAGGTGGCGACTCTGTAAGAATGAACCTGAGATTTGGAGGAGTTCTTCAAATTTCTAGTCAGAAGTGCAGTGAAGAGCAGCAACAAATTTACTCCAGGTATTCCTCAAAGTATTAATGAGACAATTCATGTTCCTTATGAGGTGAAAAAGTCACCATTAAAAGGAAAATAAATTTGCAGTATGCATACTTCATGTTTTTGAAACAAATTTCAGTTATATGATCAAAGAAGTATGTAGTTCTGAAATTAGTGACTGCAAGGTTTTTGAAAAGATTTAAAAAAAAATAGTAAGGTGCATGGTCATGATAATGGTTCAGTGACTATTATAAAACCTGATGGATCCAGATGCAGTTCCTAGATCTCCAAATCCTCTGTCAAATCTGAAAGAGATTGATAAAGAGATTGCAGTATGTCTTCAAAAGATCCGAGAGAAATTTATCTGGTTTTTAAGAAAGAAAATAGGGAAAAGAAAAGAGGAAGAGTCATCATGTATTTTTTATAGAAGATTCATAGCTGCATTAAATGAGTTTCCAGTTGATGCTAGAACTCATGAGTTTGTTTTGATTGAATTATTTTTAGAGCTTGATGAGCCTGACTCAATTAATTGGTCTACTACCTTGAGAGAAGAGAGTGTTGCATGTATTAAAGAATGGATAGATAAGATTGAAACAATTAAATCTGAAAATGTACACAAGATTGAGGACAGTGAGGGAGATGAATCTGTGAGTGGATATGTCTCCTATGATGCTGAAGGTGATTCTTATTCTCAGCATGACAGTTTAGATGTGTATTCAGAGCAAGAAGAAATTTATGAGAAAATAAGTAATTGTTCGAGTATTCATGAGCCCGTTGAGGTTTCAGATTTTAATGATATGGGTCACCTTGTTGTTAAGTTCAATCCACAAAATGTTTGCAACCCCAGTTATGAAACTATGTTGCAACATATAGCAACACTTTATGAGCAGCATGATAAAGGTTATGATGCAGATGTGAGTTGTTGTAATGATGAAACAAATGTGCATAGAGACATGAGCACTGTTGATTTAATACCTTTATCAGATTGGGACAATGTTTACAGCTCAGAGGATGAAGCCAAGAAAAATGGAAATGAAGAAGGTTCACTAAGTAGTGAACAAATTTCAGAGCTCTTAGCTGCTGATTTTCAGAGGTATGCATCCAAAAATGTGCCCAATCTCTCACGCCCAACCAGTACTTGTTTAGATATTGATGATATTTTTGAGGGTGTGAAGTATGATACATATGCTATTGATTCTTTCCCTATTTTTGATTTGAGTGATGGACAAGATGAAGATGCATATACGCTTGATAGGTGTGATAATGAAGGTTCATATGTTGATATGAACTCAGATTTTGGTATGCATTGTGTGGATCTTGCTGTTAAAAAGAATGACAAATTTGAAGTAGTTTTCTCAGATTTACAAGTGGGAAATGAACCATTGACAAGTGACAATCATGTATTTTCATGTGTACAAAGTGCTGATAGGAATTGTGATCAGCAAGACGAATTGCAGTCATGTTATGAGGAAGTTTTCCTCTCTAGTTTGCAAGCCATCATTGTGGAGGAGTGTTCATCATTTGAGAAAACTAGTAATATAGATGTGCCTGATGTTTTCAACTTTCAGAATGAGTTAGACTACTTTTCATTTCAGCTCGGAAAGAATGGTAAAGAGTATGGCACTCTTATGTCACTTAGTGATCGGTCCTTTCAGCATGTGTTTGATTTTCAGAGATATCATGATTATGAACATGTTGTTGATTATGTTTTATGTGATCAGCTGATTAGAAGTGGAAGTGTTTTTGATCAGGCAGATTGGAATGATGATCTCAACTTACCTCCGGTTTGTGGAAAAGAGAATCATGTTTTTGACAGAGGTAGGAAGTGATTTCAATTTTGATGGCCCGGAGCCATTTATAAGTTGTATATTTTGTACAGTCACTTTGCTTTTAGTCGTGTGGTTTTCAATAAAGTGCCCTGCTGTTTGGGTAGAATAAGGATGCCCTGTTTTTGAAATGAGATGAGAAGAGAAGAATTGAGAGAAGAATGACCCGTCTTTTGGGTGGTCTGCTTAACCAAAGATATCCAGATTCTTGTGTTGATCTTGCAATCAACCATCCCCAGTCAGAGCCACTATTGGGACTAATTAAAATTGAGTCAAGTTTAGAGGCCCAATCCAAAAATTTGCTCTGAATACCTAAATGAGTCAGTTTGAAGGGCCTAGTTTGCAAGAGGGTAAAATGGGGCCAGTTGATTTTCAGAGGGTAAGGATCGGGATTCATGTCCCACACCTTTCATTTGGCCTATTCAGTGATGAGCAACTTTCAGAATTTAGTTTGGAGAAGTTTATCAAGTACCCATTTCGAGGGGTGAGCTGAAAGTGCATTCTAGGCACAAGTGCAAATTTTATTGAGTAGCCTACTTTGAGCGATTACATATTTTTCCCTATTGATCATCATGGAGAAATTCAAAATGGATTCAATTGTATGCATAAATGTGAGTCAACATGCAAAATTTCAAGTCCTTATGAATCCGTTTGCTCAGTTTTCAAAGCTAAATCCGTTTGTAGTTTGTGATGTTTGCACAAGTGTAAAAATGTCTTGGTGAGCGTCATGTCAGAATTTTTGTTCTGGGCTAATGTTGGTATAAATGTTGAGCTACATTTCAAATTTCAAGCTTTTATCAATCCGTTTGGTCGGTTTTCAAAAGGACTCATTTTGCCATTAAATTCAGTTATCCGCACTTCCAGTGTTAGATCAATTAATGTAGCCGTTTTGGTGAGCGTGCCGTTTGCACCCTGTTAGTCGAGTGATCAAACTGAGAATTCAAAGATTTAATATATACTTAAAGGTACCTATGTTCCGAATTTGAGAGCCTACGGAGGTCCTTTGATATTTTTGAGAAAGGCATCATGTGTTGCCAGAACATTGACTTCATCAGGTCCGCAGTGTCGACAAAGCCAGTAGGCCATTTTCGGAAATTAATATCTCTTCGCTCGGGACTCATCTTGAGAAACAATTTGGTAGATGTCATCCTTGTAAATCAAAGTACATGTCTATCAGATGGCGAGCTCCAGAAAGGTGTTTTGACAGGTTTGAAAATTACGTCATCGCGATTAAATGCGAAAATTGTGGCGTAATTGCCTCAAGGATGTAAAATGCAATTTTATGATCCGAAAATGGTGCCGATCATTTCCAGAGGTATGTTTGAGGTCCGTGAAGATATTCCAGAGGCCAGTAGCTTGAAAATGAAATTTTTTTTAGTCGGACCCACTTTGGGGCCCGACCTGGCTCATGCCTGTGCCTTATTATTTTTATTGGCGACTTGGCCTTATGAGCATTCCCAAAATAATGTTGACATCCACGGTTGGAGTTGAATACTTATATGTTTCCCACCAGAGGATAGTGCAAAATGAAGATACCTCTTATGGTCAAAACAACCAAGGCATTTTACATGCCAGATATGAGAAATGGAGGAGAAGATGTACTGTCAACGCGGAGTTAAAAAGTAGAGGGATTGGTTGTATAAAAGCTAGATCTTCTTGTGATGACATTAAGTTAGCAAATGAATTCAAACTGGATGGAGTTAGTCCTCACTTGCCAAGTGAATATTATGCCTCATGGATGGAAGACTATTCTTCAACATTAAATGGCACAAAGAATGGCAGTGTAAGAAATAGAGACCAAATATCCTCCTTGCTGTGGTATGTGGGGTTTTGTGTTTTCAAATTAATGCATATTGGCAGTCAATGTTCTTCTTGGTGGAGTGGTGAATGAAGAAGCAATTAAAACATTCATAGCAAATGCAAATTAGATTGTGTCTTCCCTCTCTCACATGCCCTCTTTTCTCATCTTCCCTCTTTGTTGAATGTGTATTGTTTGGATGGCAAAACAGTTACAGCAAGCAATATATTATTACCAGCAGACAATATGAAATATTAGCAGCAAATGGAGGTTTGCAACCTACGTGGCATGGTGGAAGACTTTTTTAAAGTCTTAAACAAATGCAAATTGGCTATTGTAAAGCCATCTTCCCAAAGTCCATGTGGTGGGTGAGTTGCAGAAATAAAATGAAATTTTGAAGAAGTTTAAACAGCAGATGCAAGCACCAGTTTCTCCCCTTCATGGATAATGGAGGAGGAGTATGGAAACTTTCAAAGTATTTAAGACATAGAGAAAATGACAATGCCAACATAAAATTGCAGTCTCTCCTCCATCACGTGGTTGTTTGGAAGTCAATAAGATGCAATGGCAATCACAGTTAAACTCCTCTCTCACATGCCCTCCTTTCTCTCCTTCAAGTTGTGTGTATTGTTTGGAAGGCAAAAACTACAGTAAGTAAATTACTGTTGGCTGGACGTGGTGTTGTGAGGGGGTAGAAGTTTTCTAAAAATAATTGCATTTGGCTGGCTGTAGAGCCACTTCCTCCCCCACATTAAATCCTTGGTCAATATAAAGGTGAGTATAAACAGCAGCATAATGTTTTTTCCCAACTAATGCAAATGGCAAGTGTAAAGCATGAAATCCACAACCTCTGCCCGTTTCCTCCTTAGCATGGTATTTGGAAGGTGTTTCAAACTTCCAGGCAGATGCACTCAGCTGAAAACCTTCAAAAAATGGAGCTACAGGCAAAACCACAAAATCCCACATTGGCTGGGAAGTGGGCCATTTTGGTATTTATATGCAAAAACGCACAGTAGTATAATGTCTAAGTCTTAAAGGCTTTTGACACAAGGTGCCCATGGGCGCCCAAGGCGGGCCCATGCGCGAGCACGCTTCCCAAGGTGATGGAGGAGTTGACTGGACGAAGACCAAGTGGACCCACGCAGGCACGCTTCCTGAGGCAGGCAGGCAAAATTTTGCAGATGAAGGTCGGGTTAACGAGCGAGCAAGTCCGAGAGAGATCAACGGTGCGCGCTATTTCGCGAAGGGAAGATGCACGTCGTTTAAACCCCGCGAAATAGCGAAAGTGAACAAGAGCCGTCCACGTGTCGTGATAGGTGGCAGTCCAGCAGGCGGGTCCCGGTGAGGTGGCACACAGTTGGCGCACAAGTGGCAGTCCAGTGGCGATGACGTGGCGGCCAAGTGGCAGTGACAAAGCAGATGACGTGGTGATGATGAGGTGTCATCCCAGGTGCCATCCGGTCAACCCGATCAACCAATCAGAGGCCGCCACGTGACAAGGCGTCAGAGCACAAATGGAGGCAAAAATCAAATTTAAAATGATTAAATGATATAGTTTAAACTATAGAGAAATTCGAAAAATTTAAATGATGGGTCCGTGTTGAGGATTAATTCGCCCAGGGCTCAATTTTTTGCCAAAGTATAAAGTGTTATATGTTTTCGGAAAGCTCTCGGAGTGAGAAATCTGAATATGAGGTTAATTTTGGCAAATGTTGGATATTTTGGATGCAGTTTTCACGGGAACAAAATTCAGTTAGAGAAGGGACACTTGGCAATTCAGTTACAGATTTGATTTGGTTCCCTCTCTCTTTTAATTCCGAATTCTTCTTAGTTGTAGGGGTTCCAGAATTCTGTGAGGAAGTGCTCCAGTTTTCATGGCTTCCATTTTCTGAAATTCTTGACCCAAACTTGTAAAGTTCTATGGATCTACTCAGGGTATAGAGGCTACATTGCAGGATGACAGATTGTTTTCTAGTTGCAGGTCTTACTTGTGTCAGGCATGAGTAAATTTCCCATGATATTGTCTCTGTGATATGTTTTTTCATTATTATGAATTCAATCCTCAAGGAGGATGAAATTTGTCATCTCAAGGAGGTTGTGTGACTGTTTATAGGTATCCTTCAAGGAAGGTTTTAAATTCTATAGTCAGTCATAAATGATGAAATGTATTTCCAGATCTGATAAATTTGTGAATGAATCAAATAGTGCATTAATATCAGGTATTGGTGCATGAATATCTTGTTTAAGGAAAACAAATTTGCATCTATGATTCATATTTGCAGTTCTATTTGTAACTCTATTGCCCAATGAACAAGGCACTGGTCTTGCAAGTTTAGGGATGGTTTCAGATCAACATTTTAAAAGACAAATCTGTTTCCCTTTATGTTTAGGGGTGTGTTCTTCTCATTCCAAGCTCTGTTTCATCCTATTGTTTGTACAGATCTAGCCAATCTGTAATGTTTCCTAACCTGTTGAGCTTGTGAAATGATCTATCTGCTTAATGTTGATGCAGTTACATGTCTGTAATTGTTGTATTTGGTGCATCAAGAGGGTGTCCCCCCTAGGTCTAGCAGAACCTGAAGTGCAGGAGGATCAATTAGGGTCCTATGTTATGTTGTCCAAGCCCTGATGTGTTTTGTAGACTGAAATTGGCCATTTCATAGAAAGATTTGCAGGTGTTCTTGGGTTATCACTTTTGGTGAACAACATGTACTGTTTGGTCTGGTTGCTCTGCTTGTATTCCAACCTCAATATTTTATGTCGGTTGCTCAATGTTTTCATAGTTATCAATATTATTTTTCACTTCAGTGCTATCCTTGTCCACTACTATGTTCACTTCCTGAGTATCAATGTTCATGGTGAACAAAATTTCTGACTCAGGGTTAGTATCCTCATGTGTTGTGTCAACATTTTCAGTAGCCAATATGTTATCAATATGTATCGGTGAAGTTACCAAAGGTGGTGGTAGGTTGTCAGTTACTTTTATGTTTGGTAATCCACCTACTTTACCTTTTCCTTTGTCTTTGTCCTTTTGATAAACCTTGAAATTTTTCTTAGGTCTATTCAACTCTTCCTATTTTTCCTTCTCTACAAAAAAGACATCCCATTTGTTTGTTGTTTCCTCTACAATTTCATTGACTCTACCAGCAATTAGGCTCACATGTCAATGTCCACTTGCAAAAACTGATCTATTAGCTTCACTAATAAGTTCATCAGTTTCCTCTATAGAGTTAACTGGATGAACCGCTAGAAGTTTTTCAATCTTTAGTTTCTTATCTAGCTCCATAACTGCAATCCTCTTTGCATGTAACCTTCTGTATAATTCATTAGGTAAATCATCTACAACTTCTTTTAACACTTTCTTGTAAATGTCAAGATGTAGAATTATGCTATTCTCAATACTATCATTTTCTGCATTAGTCAATGTATTATATAGTTTGCTAACATTTGATAGATTTTAGTCATCAGTGATTTCACTCAGTAAGTTATCCAGAGGTGGTATAGCCTGTTGTTGTTTCTTCTTCTTTGGTTTCAACTTCTTTGCCAGTGGTCTCACTATCCATTGCTTCTGCCTTGTTCTTGTTTTCTTTGGTAGAGGAAAGGGTATAGGTGAAGGTTTTCTCTTCCTATCAACTCTTTTAAACTCAACAAGTATCTCACTGTCAGATGATGTACCTACCAGTGAGATATCTGCCTCCAGTTGTAATCCTTCTAGATCACTTTCCTTTATTCCAGTTACGTTCATGATGTTTTCTTTTATTTCCTTTTCTTGTTTAGATGCACTTCTTATGTACTTTTCTCTTCTCTTTATTTGTTTCAATGTTTGTAAACCACTTTCAATTAATTTTGCACTACCAACAACCTTTTCTTCTTGTTCTCTAGGTGCTTCTAATAGGGCTTTAGCATAAGTTTCAATGATATTTACATCTACCTCATACCCCATTTTAGTTACCCATACAGTTCTAGGAAGAACTGCCTCCATCCATATTTCATCCTTTTTTATTACAAAACATATTTCCTTGTTGTACTTATCCACTACATTATGTGGTAGTCTCTCCCTTGTTTTCATTTTTTCTTTGAAGGTTTTGAAGTACTCTGTTATATTGTTTCCTTGTCAATGCCCATACTGGTGAATATTTCTAGCAATTGTTTGCCTACCAGTATATCATATCCAAAATCTTTCTTTCCAATACCGGGAACTTCTTTTGTGACATAGAACATAAGACATACCAGAAGATTGCCAAAATGAAATGTTCCTTTCTTATCTCCATTTATCTTTTTCAGGTTGTCTATTAATTGATCCTTTAGCCACTCACATACATCTATTTTTGCATCATTATTGACCATATCATAAGCACTTTTAATGCAAAGACTAGATACTGAGTTAAGTTGATTTCCATGTGTGGTCTTATAACCTAGGATCATGCTTATGAATCTAACTTTTTCATCTTTGACATCATTTACTCTCTGGGATCTGCTATCATATGTTGCTCTTGTTAATGTCATGACAGTGTTATTAGGAACCTTCTTAGTCTTATCTGACCTGCCACCGGTGGAGGGCAAACCTGTCACTGCCCTAATTGCTTCTTTAGTGATTTTGCAAACTAAATCTAGCCAAATAAATTCTCCATGAACTCTTTTAAGAACAATTCTTACTACCTCAGGAAAATTAGGGATGTCCAAGATTTCCACAAAACCTAAAGTTTCAATTACCTTGTGCTTGAGTTTTACATTTCCATTTTCATCACAGATAACAGTTTTAAACATTTTCAATATTTCCTCATAACCTAATTCCTCAACATTGCAATGAATATAAATTCTAGGGTCTTCAACATAAGCAACACCTTTTGGAATTTTAGAAAAAGCACCTATGGAATCATCTTGTTTCGATATCTTGAGAATGATCTTAAAAATGGGCCTAGGGCATTTCACAACATCCACAATAGTAGGGTTTGCAATAAATTACAAAGCAGAGGAGGAAGCCACTGAAAAATACCTTAAGTTGCCTGATAATGGTTGAGTGCTTGAGAGAAATCGCTTCACTTTTTTGCCTTGGATGCCTTCACTCGAATTTCACGCTCTTTGAAAGTTTGAATGCTCATTGAATTGAAAAAGAGGGATAACCGATGCTTTATAATTTCTTTTCTTCCAACAACCGCATTAAATGCTCGCCGGATAAGTGAAACTTAACACATCTGCCAGTAAAGAAGAAATCTATCTTCTCACTATCTACCCAGGGTAATTTGCATGATATTCAACTAGTTGCAATACCCCCAAAGGGTTGGTTCTCAGTTGGATGAAGAATCTCCTTCTGGTGGAGTAATACTCTGTTCTACTGGTGAACGAATAGTCTCATCAACATTCTGATCTATCTTTCTGATCCATTGTCTTGAAAATTCTTGCTTTACCTCATCAACCTTTTCTTTACCTTTGAAACTGGGTCCTTTATTGTTTGCTGATGAAGTCTTGCTTCTACAAAATTTTGCAATATGTCCAATCTTGTTACAAGCATAACAAGTCACATTACTCTTTTGAATAGCCTTTCCATATCCTATATCGGTTGGTGTTCTGCATTGATTAGATAAGTGCCCAAATCTTCCACAAACATAACATCTTACATTCATTCTGTAGTTTTCTGAATTGTGACCAACTTTGTTGCATTTGGAACAGTGACTGGTGGGTGCATTAATGTTCTGATTGTTTCTAGATCTACACTAATTTTCTCTATGACCATACTTGTTACAATTAAAGCATTTCCCATTAAATTTATAAGCATTAGGTTGCCTTACCGGTTTACTGTGATCATGTTTGTTTGCAGTACCAAAACTTTCTCCAACTTCAAATCCAAGTCCATTAGTATCTCCATTAGGTTTTTGACTTTTCAGCATATCATCAAGTTCTTCTAAACTTTTCTTGAATTTCTCTTTATGTTGATTTGCAATAGCCAACTCATTTTCCAGAAATCCCTTTTGTCTCATAAGTTCAGTTTTATCATGTTCCATATGAATCAAATCTGTCTTCAACATATCATTTTCATGACCGAGTCTTAATTTTCATTTCTAGCATCATTGAGTCTCCTAGTCAAGTCATCTTCATTCTTCTTTCTATCTTCAATCTCTTTACCAAATCTCATAGTCATGTCTTGCATTTCATTCCTCATAGTCATGTTTTCTTGGCTCATCTTATTTACAAGCTCATTAGGAGTTTCTTTTTCATCATCATCACTCTGCATCTTCTCATGAAGTTCTTTTCTTTTATTTCTAGCAATAGTGAGATTCTCTTGAAGTCCTTGAATGAATTCCTATGCAGTTCTCAGATCATCTTCAAGTTTGATATTCTTCAACTTTTCTGAATCATAGTCAACAAGAGCTCCTTCCAATTGCTTTCTTAAGTTCTCCATTTGTACCAGTGTCAGATCTTCCTCAAGCTATTAGACTTTTGAAAATAGAGGACCAGGCTCTGATGCTAATTCTTAGGATTAATGATAGTCCCAAAGATACTGAGAGGGGGGGGGGTGAATCAGTATCTAACCGGTTGACAAATTCTTTAACCTTATTAAACATTTTGCATTCCAAAATAATGTATTGGTAAACAAGAATTAATGCAGTAATTAGGAACAATAAAGACAGCATAGAAAACACACCATAACACAAGATTTTTAATGAGGAAACCCAGTGTGGGAAAAAGCTCAGTGGGATTTGTGACCCACAATATTCACTCACTAGCCAATGAATGGGTATTACTTACAAGAGGGGCCTGCACATGTAGGAAGGTCAACTGCCTAGAGATCACTACTCAATCTACAAAAAGGAAGTCTCAGTGACTTACAAAATGGATTATGGAAATCCGATATAATATACTACTATAATTCAGCATCTGTTATGCCAGGTTCAGTACCAGTTTAAGCTCATACAATAACCATAAACCTTATACAAAATCTGCCTTAATATTCGCTCATCACTTCTACCATATTCGTCATATGTCCATCTTCAATCATCTATATCAAAATAATTTACAAGATCTCATACATATATGAGTCTATTACAATATGCCATGTCGGCTTTACAAAAATATTTTTACAATTAAATACAATAAACAAAACTTTATTCCTGTCGGCAGGCCATGGATTCACAAAATGAAAGCAGTACCATCTACATATCATCAGTGTTTGAAATTTCCTTATAACAAGTCGAAGTGAGTATTCCTACTAATACAAGCTATACCTTTAATGCATTAGCATGGAGCACTGATACCTTTGTTCCTCATAATAGAGCAGCCTCTACAGCTGAAATTTCATCAACTTTGATGAAAGATTTAGAAAAGAAATTGAAAATCACAGATACTGGCATTGATGGATACAAAATAGAACCTGTACTTTCACTAATGTCTCTTCCTCCATCACCAAGATAGTCATGAAACCATCAGAAGTTATGAATCCAAAAACTTCAACTCCAAATGTCATTTATGATGGTCTCTTTCTACAATCCTCTACTTCCCTTGCAAATGAAATAGAAGAGGATGTTTTTATCAAATGGCTTTTCAAAGAAGATAGTAAAAACAAAGAAATACGATATTGTGAAATTTCCCTGGCACAATATGGTCCAAGCTATAAGATGATTCAATGCATGGGATATTCATTTACTGATCCTCTAGGAAAGCATCAAGAAGGTATTGTTGAACCTATTCATCTACAAATTAAGTCTACAAATGATAAAGCTGGGCTTGGATACAATCTAAGAAAGTCATCAGATCAGAAACATACTTCTCTTCATCAACCTAAGTGGAAGAAAAAGATACTACCTTCAACATCACAAGAGATCAATACTCAGCAAACTCAAGAAGAGTATGAAAATGAACAAGAAGAATTGGAAATCAAGAGAGAAGAAATAGTTGGTAATTAAGTTCAAATTGTATCAGAAATAACACTACAAGGAGTAGAAATTCCAAAAGACATGAGAGAAGAAATCGAAGGAATTAAAGAGTTGTTTGCACCACTGAATATTTTGGTCACCTATACAGGTAGAACACAAATAGATGATTCAAAAAATGACTCAAATGAGTATGAATGGGGTCCAGATCATCTCTCATATACATCTACTATATAAACTCATAAAAAATAATATGCTTAAAGTTGTAAAAGGAAATAGAGGAAATCGGACTACAAAGACAAGAAGACTATGAACACCAGCTAAAAGAAGAAAGAACACAAGAAAATTTTTCACCTACTATATCTCCCTCTAATGAGATAGAAGAGATAATGTATGGAACTATGAAAGAAGAATTGGAAGCTACAGAAGCAGGGTCAGTCATTAGTCTAGAGGAAGCCGAATGGAAAAGATGACAGAAACTAGCATAGCCATGAAGGTTATGTCAATAGGTATGTCAAATACAAGTGATCAATGAACCAAATCATGAAGGAACTTGCAGCATCAAAGATGTAAATATTGATACTATACATACTTTTACTCAATCACTTGAAGAATAGTCAAAAACTTCATCTTATGACTTTGATAACTCTGACAGAAGCTCTACTTATGACAATACATGTTCGACATCAGACTCTGACTACTGTATCATGAATGTCAAGATTCTACCTACTGACCCTATTGTTGTCAAACCATGACATGTAATCCAGTCTAAACTAGAAGACAGTGCTAGGAGTAGGCCTATTGGGTTAGGTCCACTAAATATTAACATGAACTTTGATAATTGTGTTGTAACTCTTCCTGGTCTCAAGACACTTATGTAAGGTAATCTTCTAGAACTTGACTTGTCGGTCTGAAGTTATGATGATAATACCGTGAACTCCCTTGAACCTATTAAAACTTTATCCTTGGTACATTGTGAACTGATTGATTGTACTCTTCATGACAAACCTTTGAATATACCTACTTTTCCCAATGATTACACATTAGCCTGCTATCTTAATGCAGTTGAACCAATGGACTCTTCCACCAGTGAACAAAGTGGGAACAGGGCAAAAACAAGTGTCAAGTATCTTAGTGGCAAAAATCGAAAGAAGAAAAATAAGATATTTGATGGAAAAAACCACACTGTGGTGGTGTGAGAATCAAAAATAGTAAAAATAAAGGACGTACCTAATAGTGAAAACCTCTCTAAGGCACCTGCAGGTGAGATACTTGATATGCTGCCAAGTCACTTCCAAGAAAGGTCTTCAATATTGATTGAACCAACTCAACCCATATATATTGGAAGTCAACAGACACCACATATCATCCATTTAGCTCAATCACTATTAGCAGAAAAGAGTTAAAAGATTTCAGCAACCTCTTTTTAGAAAAGAAGATCAACTTTGCATGGACATACTCTGATATGCTAGGCCTAGATCTTGATTTCATCATGCATCACTCTCTATTCCATGAGGAGTTAAACCTGGTAGTTCTGATACTTAATGTAAGTACAGATCCAATAGACAACAAGATGAGAGGGGGGGGTGAATCATACAAACTTAATCTTCC